>NC_045585.1:600000-859311 GCF_009819795.1 Aythya fuligula | reverse complement strand
CCTCCTCCTCCACCTCCACCTCCTCCACATCCTCCGCCTCCTCCTCCACCTCCTCCTCTACCACTTCTTCCTCTGCCACCTTCTCCTCCTTCTTGTTTTTTTTTTTTTTTTTTTTTTTTGGTCTCCTCCATTACCACCTCCTACTCCTCCTCCACCTCCTCCTCTTTTTTTTTTTCTTTTTGCCACCAGTTCCTCCTCTAAGATTCTACTATTTCTCCACCACCTTCTTCTCCTCTTCCACTTCCATCGTGTCCCTCTGCCTAGCCCTTGCTCGCCTCCTCTTTTGTCACCACTTCCTACTCATCAGTCTCCTTTTCCAGAAATGCCGCCACCTCCTCAATCTTCTCCACCACCTCCTCCTCCACCACCTCCTCCTCCGCTACCTCCTCCACTGCCCCCCTTCCCCTCTTACTCCCCCTTTTCCACCTATGCCTCCTCCTCCTCCTTTTCTGTTTCCACCTTCTCCCATCTCCCCTCTCCAACACTCTGGCTCCCACTGCCCCCCTTTGGCCCTTTTATAGGGAGGAGCAGCCACACCCCTGATTGATGACAAGCCATTTGCATAAGAGCTAACAATCGCTACCCAGGCAACAAGCAGCGCATCACAGAGCGTCATCAAGATGATAGGAGCCGCCAGCTGCTACCTTACAGGGCCACGGTGCCATGGTCCTGTGGGGTGACAAATGGAACTAGAATTAGGAGCGGTGGGCAGCGCTCACAACCATAGCCTCCCAGAGAAGCCGCCTTGGCACACCTGGTTCATGGCAACTCCTCCTGACATCTCTGGGCTCACCATCATTGCTACCAGCATGCCTTAGCAAGGAGCATGCAGAGGAAGTTGGCCAGGAAGTTTCTGCCGAGGTGGAGGAGGCTGTGGAGGAGGAATAGTCAGTGGGGCTGGAGAAGGAGAAGGAGGAAGAGGCAGTGGAGGTGGAGGAGGTGTTGGAGGTGCAAGAGGCAGGGAAGGAGGAGAAGGAGGAGGAAAATGAGAAATAGGATTAGCAGGCGGGGGACGAGGAGGATGCGGTAGACAAGGAGGAGGCAGTGAATGAGGAGGAGGCAGTGGACAAGAAAAAGTAACTGGTTCTAGCATCAGCTACACATTTTCTGCACTCTGGCCTATGCCTTTTGAAGACTATTCAATACTCCTCAGCACCTCCAAGAGGAAGAAAACACCTGTGGATCTCATCCAACCCTGAGAGCGGCCCTGCGGCTGCTCAAAGCCCAGTGATGGGCTCTGCAGCGACTGCAAGCCCAGTGATGGGCCTTGGGGCTATTCCAAAACCTGTGACGGGCCCTACAGCCACTCTAGCCAATATGAAAGGCCCTGTGACCACTGCAGCGCTGTGATGGGACCTACGGACACACCAAGCCCACTGATGAGCCCTGCAGCCACTCCAAGCCCACTGACAGGCCCTGTGGCCGCTCCAGCCCCTGTGACGGGCCTTGCAGCTGGGCCCAAGACAGTATCAGCCACCCACAAAGAACAGACTCACACAACAGGACTCCTTGCCAACACTGCCTCACAGACACCTGGGCCTTGAGCGGGTAGCTCACCTTGAGCCAGCTCATTGCCTTCCCAGTAGCTGGCATGTGCCGTTTCGGGGGCATTTGGGGGCTACAGCGTGCTGCTAAGAGGGATGTTGGAGCTCCAGCAGGGCAGTGCTTCCACTAAGGCAAGGCCTTTTCTGCATCTTCTACTGCCCTGCAAGCGAGGATGCTTGGGGCACACAAGAAGCTGGCAGGGGACACAGCTGCAGGGATTGCAAGGATTTCTAAATTCATAGCGAAATACAAGAAAGAGAGGAGGACGTGATGCTTCTGAGAGAAAGGAGCTGCATTTTGGGTCAAAATCCATCCCTTTTTCAGGGAAGGAAGAGATGCTGTGCATTTCTCTCATCCCCCTGAGACAGCCACTGGGTGACGATGGTGCCAAGTGTCTTGAAAGAGACCTTGCTTTCTCAGGCCCAGGTGTCCAGCTGCACACCAAGGCCGTCCCTGGCTTCCAGGCGCAGTTGCCAGGCCCAAGGCCGAGCTCCCCTGCAAACCCCCAGCCCAGCAGACCTTGCTCCTGCCGTTGTGGAGCAGCCATTTCACGGGAGCCTTTTCTCCTGGCAGTCAGCTTAGCGCCGTAAGCTCTGCCACCGGGACGCCTGAGAGCCGTGGGAGCTCAGCAGAGAGTCACTGTCAGCCTTGGAGCTCACAAAGGTGGGTGGCCACAAGTGCCCTGAGTTTCCAGCTCACAATGAGGACTGCTGTGGCACTCAAATTGTCACCTGTTTGCTGCGATGCTGGGATACCTGCTCTGGTAGCCTGGCATCAGAGGGCACGGAAGCCAGCAGCTCGGATCTTTCTCTGAGGCAGGGGACACTGAGAGTGGAAATGGAAATGGGGCACAAGCCCTCCGCCTCTCAAAGGAACCCCTCAGATGTTTAGATATAGTACAATTATGTATATCTGTGTGACTCTAGACCACAACATGTTAGTGTTCTGGTTTGTCCACTGCTTTGTTGTGGGGGCTCTGAGTTGGCCTCTACTCTTTAGGTGAATGCTGACTTCATATCTGTGGTGCACTTTATTCTTAAAATGGGAAGTTTCTACCAATTTCCTGTCCAAAGTTCCTCATAAGCCAACTGCAATCATCATTTCAGATGTATCTCCCAACTTACACATTTCCTATTTCTCCTTGATATTTACTCAAGAAATGCATTTTCACAGAGACATCATATTTTTCTCTCAACTGGCATCTGGCTGAGCAGAATGATGTCCTTTAATTCCCTTCCACACAATAGGCAACTTGTTCCTTCTGTCTTGTGAACACTTCCTCCTAAGTTCAATGTGAATACAAGTGGCAGAATTTTGCCTCATGTCTTAAATGTTTGGCAGGGCTGCCCTGTCAGGTGTATTTATACTGGAGAAAAATAAATAAATAAATAAATAAATAAAATAAAATAGCCATACACACCATATAACCACTTAACTTTTTCAGTTCTTCTGTTAACAGTGCATGAACATGGCGTTTTGTTGTTCTATTGTTTGTTTTAAACTCCTTACTGCCATATAGAATCATAGAATCATAGAATATCCTGAGCTGGAAGGGACCCTTAAGGATCATCAAGTCCAACTCCTGACACCGCACAGGTCTACCCAAAAGTTCAGACCATGTGACTAAGTGCACAGTCCAATCTCTTCTTAAATTCAGACAGGCTCGGTGCAGTGACCACTTCCCTGGGGAGCCTGTTCCAGTGTGCAACCACCCTCTCTGTGAAGAACCCCCTCCTGATGTCAAGCCTAAATTTCCCCTGCCTCAGCTTAACCCTGTTCCCGCGGGTCCTGTCACTGGTGATAATGGAGAAAAGGTCTTCTGCCTCTCGACACCCCCTTACGAGGAAGTTGTAGACTGTGATGAGGTCTCCCCTCAGCCTCCTCTTCTCCAGGCTGAACAGGCCCAGTGACCTCAGCCGTTCTAACAAAACAAAACAAAACAAAACAATAAAAACACCCTTTGTTGAGAATCTCTGGCTCATGGTTTCAAATGTCACTTCACCTGAACCATTTCAATCACAAGGGATATCCTTCTGTCAGGCTCGGTAGTACTTCCCAACTTTATGTCACCTGGAAATCTCAAAGCTCGTATGGAATTTTTAGTCTTCGGCCACCATGTCCATACTGAACGTACCTAAATTTGAAGTCATCTCTGCTCTGAATAGGAGGTTGGGTTTTCAGAGGTCCCTTCCAGCCTACATTTCTCCATGAGTCTTTGCCTCCTTAGCAGCTGCAGTTTCAGAACTGTCTCTGAGAATCACTACAGGTAACCTCTCCTTTGCTGGTAATTCCCTCTTCGAACAGTGTGAACAATTGCAAACTCCCTTGATTCACTTGCAGCCCCAAAGCCCAAATCCATAGATAATGTATCAGAAGCTCACAGAAAGTGAAATAGATGTAGTTCATCCCCTGTGTAGGGGAGCACTGGTCCTACAAAGGCAAGCTACTAAATTCTCTGGAAACAAATTAGCTTTAATAAATTATCTTGTAAATTCCACATTACCCGCTACTTCCCTAGTCTTATCTATTCTTGCTACAAAGCTTTGCCCAGCGTTGATGTCAAACTAACAGGCCTGCACTTGTCTGGATCACTCTTTACATTCTCCTGGACAGAAGTATATTTGTTACTCTCCCATTCTGGGGACTATCCCTGATTTGCACAATTGTTATGTATTTTTCCTACTTGAGTTGTTGTTCTGTGTGCCAATGCTGTTAATAGGCTAGGTAGATATCAGCTTGTCATTTTTCACTTGAATCACTATAGATTTTTATTTCACCTCAGATGATGTTGTGCCTACTGCCCTACCCTCATTTGCAATGGGAATCCTGTCACTGCCCTTAATAGCACATTGTTGTTGCTGTTAGATGCAGGAAATAAGATTTGCAGCATTTGAGACATCATTAACTTTTGATCTATTTTTGCCTCGAGTATGCAATGGTCCTAATTTGTTCTCTTTGTTCCCCCTGGGTTCTGTGGCTTAAGTATCATTTACTGTTACTGTTTAATTTCCTATGTGAAGGAGGTTTTTGGTCATTCGTACTTTATTTTTGCAGTTTTTAACCTCTGAAATGTACCTTCTCTCATTGCTTTTTTCCCATCTGAATTTTGAATTTTAACTCTGCCTTCTCTGCACTCAAGTCCCAGAGATGCTTAGTCAGACTCAATTATTCATTGCCTCAGATTTCAAAGTTTGCATTTCTAAGCCTCAAAACCTTCATTCTAAGCCTGGTTTTGTCTGTCTTGAAATGTAAAATGAGAAAAGTCAGCTCATGATCAGACTTTATTCAAATCTTACTACATTTCAACCCGTACAGGAGCCAAGTCTAAAATGGTCTTATATTTTTTCACTTTTGTGAAGAAATCCATCACATAGTATATCTGTATGAGAATAAGTGGTAATCATCTTTCAATCTTTTGCTGGGAAGTTGAAGTCTCCCATTATTCCCATTATTGTTTATGTGTCTGACAACTGTAGACTGGAGCTAAGAGCAAAGAGCAGGCTAGCAAGGCTGTCTTTCTTTAGCAGCGATTTGCACAAAACCACTCTATTGATGACCCATAACATTTCCTTATCCTCTGCTTCTTGCTAACACAAAGCACCATCTTATTACATCCATTTGCCCTGGTTTCCAGACTTCCTGAGATTTTTCAGTACTTGTATGGCATTCATGCTTTTATTTCACCCTTCCTGTGTTGACACTTGTCTTAAGAGTTTTAGATCCTGAACATGATCATCTCAAAGTTTGCCTGACAGTTTGGTCTTCCTCACATTGTCATAGAGTATCAGGTCTCTACCACTTGAAACAGATTGTATTGGATTAGATTATTGGCACTGTCTCTTGTGCTGGTAGTCCATTATCTTCGCAGTCCATACAACTGGCCATCAGCGGACATGAAGTGGCCTTATCCTGCCCATTTACCTGTCTGGAAATCAGCCACTCTCTCTGCCTAGAACAGGGAATGGATTTTCCTCAGCTTTCTTCAAAAGCTCTGAAGTTTTCTGTGACCTTTCCAGTTTTATGGTATGATAAGCTTTTGCTTCCACAGAAGGGTAGAAGTCATTATGAATAGTGCCAACAAAACAGAAACATAACAATGAAAATGATATTTGAATTCAGAACAGGTATTTAAAAAGTTCACCTTCTCCAGCACAAATGGGGAAAAGAAAAATAAATAAATAAATAAATAAATAAATAAATAAATAAAGCAGTCCTAAATCATCAAAACTGGCCAAAGAATTAGAAGAAGTACTATTTTTCCAAGGCTGCAATGTTTTCCATTCATCTCACTGGGCCAGCAGAGCACTAGAGAGCTGGATGCACTGAACTCATGGCTGATACCCTAAATGACCTGCAGGAAGATCTTATCTCTGTCCCCCCGTTTCTCCTTTTATTCTCTGTTTTGTCTGTTTGTATCACTAGCTATCAAAGCGCTACTGAGATATGCACGTGCAGCACCCTGCACAACCTTGTTTCAGGCTCCAGTGGGACCTTTAGGCATTACCATCCTATAAACAAGTAACAGTGATAGTGAGCGTAATTACAGTCGTCAAACTATTCCAGCTCCACATCATTAGCCATGCCCTGAGCTAAATAACATTTTAATCAGTTTGATATGTCATCTGTGGCTTTCTTCACTGTCACTTGCAATCCAGCAAACTCCTTCCTTCACGTTTCTAGATTAGACGGAGGGTTCTTAACTGCAGACATCCACTTCCCTGTTCAGGAAGCAGTGAGACCTTTCATCTTCACACAGAATTAAGATGATATCCAAGCATCATGAGACACAGCGCGTATGTCTCCTAGACCCATCCCATAAAAGCAGGACATTTACCTCACATGAGAAGAAGACTTAATGCAGAGGCAAAGCAAGATACTCGGTGTCAAATCCATGTCTGGATGATCATTAAAGACAGATCAAAATTACCCGGTACAGGAGAAAAATCTATCATTTGTAGAAGATTATGGTCTCTGATTATTAGTTTCAAAATTATTTTTTTCTTTGGATTTCCTCTGAACTTAAACTTAGTTTGGAACGCCTTTGGTTTTGAATAGTTCTGAAATTGTATTACTTCTCCTAAGTAAGTTGATAGTCTGTTCTATTTCCGTGAAATTCAAATAATATAGTGAAGGATCTGCCATCAGTTTTACTGTGTGCCAGGCTGAGAGCCTTCCTGTACTTAAAGGCAACCTATAGGAAAGCTGGGGAGGGGGTCTTTATCAGGGCCTGGAGTGACAGGACATGGAGTAATAGCTTTACACTGAAAAATGAGATTTCTAATATATGTTAGAAAGAAATTCTTTACTGATAGTACTTCACATCCAGCCCCTCCAGCCCCTGGCATGTTCCCTGCAGCCCCTCCAGCCCCTGGCATGTCCCCTGCAGCCACTCCAAGCGTGGCACAGGCCCTACAGCTGGCTCCGGGGACGACCCCGTTGCTGTCTCAGGCACCAATACACACAAGGGGAAGGAATGCATGCAGAAGTCATCTCGTTTCGGAAGGGCAGAAAGTCCTCCCAAGAAGGGGAAGGAGCAAGAGGAAGGCGAGGCAGCCTACCCCAAGGTAGGGCCATCCCAGGGCACAGGAGGCTGTTGGAAAGGAGAGCAGGGACAAAAGCAGCAGGAAGCAGGTGATCCCCATCCCTGGGCGAGCTGCGAGCCATGGGACAAGATTGCAGCTGTCCTCCAGGCGAGCACATTGTCAGCTGGCTGCTGCGCTGCTGGGATAGCAGCTGCGGGAGCCTGGCAGCAGAGGGCAGGGAAGCCAAGCAGCTGGGATCCGGATCCTTCTCTGGGGAAGGGGGCACTGAGAAAGCGCTTGCAAACGGGGCACAAGCCCTCAGCCTCTGCAGGCGGCGCCTGTCAGGCGTGAAGGAAAGGGATCCCTTCTGGGAAGATGCTGTGGGCTTGCTGAGGCTCGAAGAACAGATGGTGCTGGCTGCTACCAGCGTGCTGTCCAGCCCGGGGCCTGCTCCTGCGGGGGCCTGCTCCACAGGCCGCGGCCTCCTCCAGGGCAGATCCACGTGTTCCAACATGGGCTCCTCCAGCCACAGGGGGGCTGCAGCGTGGAGATGTGCTCCACGGGGGACCCATGGGCTGCAGGGGGACAGCCTGCTCCACCAGGGGCCTCTCCCTGCACAGGCCGCAGGGGAAGTGCTGCTGTGAGCCTGGAGCACCTCCTGCCTCCTGCTGCACGGACCTTGGGGGCTGCACAGAGCTTTCTCACTCCTCCCTGAGCCAGACGCTGCTGGGCAGCGGCTTTTGTTCCCTTTCTAAGATGCAAGATCCCTTCTTAAAGTCAGTCCAGCCAAGTAGGAAAAGTAAATGTGGACAGCTGTATCTTGGCAAAGAAGATAGTAGGGAGGAAGGAGGTTTAGCAGTCAAGATGGAAGGTGATGCCATGAGGCTTACAGGCTAGTAATGTTCTAGTGAAACCCAGCCTTCCTAAAGAAACCTGCCTGACTACTTCATGTGAATAACAGACTCTGTTCAGCTCTTTCCTAACATAGAAACGGTGCTGACTGCTTCTTCAGAGTAACATCAGTTAGTGATACTACTGAAATAGTTGTGGTTCAGATGTAGATCTGATTTCTCCTACGCACGCTGAATTCACAGCTGTTGATCCTCCAGAGGAGGCTTTGCAATTGAACACCTGGAGAATAGGTAAATTTCCCGCTGTTGTTCTCCTCTCCTCTTGTTTTGTTTTGTTTTGTTTTGTTTTTTTCCTAGTAGCATAGGCTTAAGACTCTGAAGAAACGGGCTGCTTTTTTTCATTTCCAACACTGGCTGTTCCTCCTGAGCCCCGCCTTCTATTTTTGCAGTCATAGGATACGTGAATGTAAATTGGTGGGAGAGAGGTAGAAAACTCTGTTTCAACTGGTGTTTTTTCGGCTATGTGGGGAGAACAAATAGAGTGGTTTTGAATATTCTGGCTCTTATTCAGAGCGGCATGTGGAGGGAGACAGATGCGTTTGCTTTTTGAGTGCAATGGCTTCAGAAGCAAGAGGGGAAAAAGCACTTTCTCTGGGAGCTGGAGAAGGTGTCCTAATCACCGGACAGGTTTCTAAATGGCATATCTTTGTGAGTGTTCGAGTAGTCCGGAGGTTTTTGTTTGTTTGTTCGACGTTGGAAGATTTTACTCGTAATATTCACGTCCTTCAGCAGAAGTGAGAAATGTGATTTTATTTTGTGCAGTGTCGCGGACCCTCCGAAATCTCCTGGGAATGATGAATACCTCGCACAGTACCAATGTGATGACGGTGGAGACAAGGAGAAACCAAGAAGATCAAAAGAACGTGACCTCATTTCAGAAGAAAACGTTTTGTACGGCAAAGAGTCTTGTGAGCCTGGTGAGAAATTGTGGCAAACTTCCTTCCTCAAGTCTGACACTGAATGTAGCTCTAAAAACCTTTCCTCCTCAGCTGTTACAGAGAGATGCCAAGATACAAAGGACGAGACTAAAACCACTGAGAAAGAGCATTACCAAAGCAAGAGGGAACATGCTCCTACTGAAGAGAAGGAGAGTCAAAAAGCAGGTCCTTCCAGCAAGAGAAGGATAAAGTTGAATAGAAAGAATACAAACTTGAGCTCCTGATTGGCTTCATGCTGAACTCTGTGCTGTTCTTGTCCTAATCTTGGTCTCTCCGTAGATAATCTGGTTTAAATCCAAATAGAATCATGCGATGAGGAAGATCTCACTGCAACAAATTCAACATCTAAAATCAAAGTTGACATTTTCCGTGATTTTCTTCCTGAGCAGAAGTGTGCAGTACTCCTTTTATATTAAAGTAGAGATTATTTCAAATAGTATTGAAGTGCTTGATGACTTAACAGTCTGCAGATTGATTATCAAATCAAAAACCCCTGACTTGGTAGACTATTTTTTTCCCAGTTTTGAATGACCACTGGGAAGAAGGTTGTTACGGCATCAAGAAAGTCATGTGGAATGTAACAAAATTTACTGAACCAGTAAATAAAAATTATATTTTTCTATTAGTTCCATTTTTTCAACTCTTCAGACGCTTATGGATGGCATAGATAACAGAGGGGAGATCGTGGTAATCGGAGCTACCAACAGACTGGATTCTGTAGATCCTGCTTTACAAAGACCAGGACGCTTTGGCAGAGAGTTCCTCTTCAACTTGCCAAATAAAGAGGTGAGAACTTAAATTCAACGTTAGTGCTACCATGGCAAAGTCCAACCTTATAGGAAAAAAAAATAATTGACAACTTGAACGAAAGAGTGATATGTGGAGACACTGCGTTGTTCCATGGAGGGCAAATCTGGTACTGGATATATATGGTCAGGATGATACCACCAAGTAGTTAGTTCTATAATCAAACCTTTCATTCTCAAAGTTGTACCTGTTTGCTTAATTATTTAGTCCACTTGGGTGTTTTCATCATGAAGTTGTGTTTTTGGTCTCAATCCTTCACTTATGAATGAATAGGGGACGTGTTTGCATTTGATTGTGCCCCGGATCAGTGGTAGTAGTTTGAGTGTTAATTATTTTCTTCTCTATAGTAATTGTAGCAATTTGAAGCATTGTGCCAGAAGTGCTTTCTGTGAATTTACTGACTGAAAGGCAAATGTGATGAAGTAATGAGACTGTCAAAATGAAAGCTTGTTAAATTTTAGAGAAGTTGTTTGGACAGCAAAGAAATGCTTCTGGATAAATTTTTCATTGCAGTATTTTCCTCTGGGTCCTTAGGTCTCCTAGTTTGGAAACTTGTTATTGAAGCTATAAATGCCTTTTCTTTCATTGTAGGTTCCTAGAAAAAGTTCAGTATAACAAATAAGAATGGTTGACAATGCAGAGTGTATATTAAATAACTGTAAAATACTTGAAAGTTGAGCAAGTAAGAAAAGCGTATTAATAGATGAGGGGTTTTGAGGGAGGACTGTTTTTGTTGTTTGTTTGTTTGCTTTTTGGTTTGTTTGTTTCTTGTTGGTGTTTTTAAGGAAAACTTGGGACAAGCTAAAATGCAATGATTTTGCTTCCAGGCTAGAAAAGAAATGTTCAAGATTCATACTCGTGACTGGACCCCTCAGCCACTGGACATGTTGCTTGATGAACTAGCTGAGAAATGCACTGGTAAGACTGAAACCAAAAGGGATTCTTGCTTGTGACCAAGTTGTAAAGAACCTTAGCTTGTACCAGGCAGTACCCATGCTCTTGTGCCTTGCTGCACAACTAGTCGACGAGGCAGCTGGCACATCTTCATAGCAATCAGAGTTAGATGCTTTCATCTATTTACTCTTTGTTGTCGTTCCTCTTGTTGTCTGAGAACATTAAACGGTTCTGGGGCATCTTCCTCAAGAGTATAGTTTTTGATGAGGAGTCTGCTTCAGCTGCATAAGTGCAGGATATCAGGCAGTGAGCAACATGAAACTTCCCTGCAGAGCGGTAGCACTTTGAATTCCCTGTTAAGCTGTTTGGTTTTGGCATTACAAATTCTTTAAATGTTGCATGTTGTAAACCTGGGCCTTGACTGATGTAACGTTTGATTTTTGTTTGTTAGGATACTGTGGTGCAGATATCAAATCCCTCTGTACTGAAGCTGCGCTGTGCTCTCTACGCCAATGCTATCCTCATATTTATGCAAGTAGGGAGAAGTTGCTACTAGACGTTAATTCTATTAAAATAAAAGCAAAGGACTTTTTCATGGCTATGAAGAAGGTTGTTCCGGCTTCAAACAGGATCGAGGCTTCACCCGTACAAGCACTATCACCCATTTTCAAGCCACTTTTTAAAAGATCAGTAGAGAATATTTTACAAGTTGTGCAGAAGATCTTCCCGCATGCACAGCTTGCACTAAAGGAGGACCGACAGCAAGGTATAACCACAGCATCCACTTCTTTATAATTCTGCTAAAGCAAAAACTTGTGGTTTGTGCAATCAACTTAAACCTTTCAGACATAATGGTGGTAGAATTTTATTATTTGCATGTGCATGTCTTTTTTTTGGGCAAGTCTGGAATATAACGCATAGGTTTTATTGTGGATTCGAAACTGAAATGCCAAATGGAAGCTCTGAATGACTCAACACACAGTAAAGGACGATGCGTTCTCTACTGAAGCATCCTGCTTCTGACGGCAGCTAAGATAATTAGCATTTGTAGAGGTTGACTTGAGGTTTGAAGTATAAGGCACCTATTTTTCTTTAAAAAATCAAAACTCGGATATTTGGAGGGGAAGCATTTCTGGGTCAATGTTTCTAATTCCTTTCTGAAGAATGTCAGGACCAGGATACAAGTATAACTGGTCTAAGCTAAATATTGTTTTAGCTATCATCATTTTTAACCAGTCTCCTAATTTAAATGTTTGTGGATCGTACGATACACGTGTACGTGAGATCAATTAGCATGATATTTACTAGATGAATGGAATTCTGTGGCCATCACATCCTTAATCCCCGTGCTTTCATTGTGGGAACCTCCTCCAGAAAGAAATGGTCTTGTTGTTTGTTTTTTTTTAGCTATTTAGCAACTGCAGAAATTGTTCGTAATCTCCTTTATTCTAAGGGGGAGAAAAAAATCACCAAGAGTAGCGTACCTTATACGTACACATCAGTGGGACTTAGTACAGCTTTGTAGGGCCTTGTGCCATGTCCTTAGATCTGTGGTGGGATGAACTCTAGGAAATAGCTTTCAGTGTGTGCTCTCAAATGAAGAAAGGGTTTTGGCACTGATTTAGAAGCTGTATTAATGTAAGAGAAAGAGACAAAGGCTATTCAGGAAAGTTAACAAACCTCTTTTGCCTTTCAGACCATTTCAATCCTATTTTACAAGATGATATGTTCGACAGTGATGATGATGCATCCTTGGTTTCTGGAGATGAATTAAAAGATGGAATGCCTGACGGACCAGAGAAAAAACGCCTCTGTTTCAGCAGGTAAAGAAAGATAGATCCCTGTTACGTTTAAATTCTCAGGTCTGCTGAGTCTTTGTAAACAGTTCCAGCTGTTAAAAGTGCGAGGGGTGGTAGACGAAGGGGTAACATCAAGTTTGTGTGTTGAAGGGGTGCTTGGTATTCACAGGAAGAAAGGGTGGAGGGACTAAAGTTGTAATGAGGTTGCTCTGAATGACCAAACTGAAAAGCCCAGGCTTCTCTTCCTAAGCCAAAGTGATCCGTAGACTACCTGAACACATTGACTTAATCCATGGCATTCTTTGAAAGGCTCAAGGCCACATAAATGTGCTGTCTGTCCTTTTAGCTAAAAATACGCCAACTTTATGGGTTTGTGTTGCCACCTTTTGCCCTTCTGTTTCAAAGTACTTGGAACATCTGTGTGTCTATTCAGCACCTCATTTATAAACTTGTTTTCTTAACTCTTGTTCTAGGAGTGCTTTCTGCGAACCAACATCATGCCGGCCCTGTCTGCTAATAGTAGGAAAAGAAGGGTACGGCCAGGTTTCTTACGTGGCACCCGCGGTGTTGCACGCTTTGGAGAAGTTTCTCGTTCACACCCTGGACCTTTCTGTTCTGCTTACAAAAGTTGCACCGCCAGAAGAAATCTGTGGACAGGTACCTTTTTTCTTTTTCTTCTCATCGGATTCACTGACTGTATGTAAAGGATCAATCGAGTTGCAAGTAAGGTGAGCAAAATTCATTAGTAATGGAGGTGGCCTTGTTTTAATGTTGCTTCTGTCTGAAAATCCCCTTTTCTTTTAGACAGCACCACAAACAATCTGGATGTTGTACATGTCCACATTTTCCATACTTAATTTTGCAGTGAGGATGTTGCTAGCAGCTCAGGAAGCTGGGCGGTGTTGCTAATAAACATCTCTTTGTGGAAAGAAATGCTGCTCATGTCACTGGGATCCAGAAAGTAGTTCTCATTGCCTCCTAAGACTGTGTGCTCCCAGGAGATGGCTCTGTATCAGACTGCATGTCGGCTACTTTTTGTAGCCTTCTTCTAAATTATATTAGTAAGGCAACCAAGGTTTGGGGCTTCTGTTTTTTTTTGTTTTCACACGGACATACACAACTTGTGCTGTTGCGGTATGTGCAATAAAAGCATTAACATTCAGAAAACACTTCATTTGCACGGTGATGTGGTTTTAACTAGAAAAAATGAAGAGATTTGGTGTTTTTACTTTTAGGCAGGAAATCCATTTTCTTGTTTGGCATCACTACCTTAAAATATTTTTACCTTTAGTGGAAACGTTTGAGAGCCATACAAGTAAGGACAGACATGTTACACGACTGAATACTGATGTGTCCCATAAGAGGGACATTTCCTTTCTTTGTTATGCGATGATTGTGGCTGTGGCCATATAGCTACGGTGTCTAGCCACTGCCTGAATATATCCTTCCCATCTTCTGACTAGAGTTCTCCGAATACTGATAATCTGAAAGGGTGCACAGAGAAATTCCTTATGTGAAAGGATGCTTGCCACTCTGTTCACGTAGTTTCATTTCATGGGGCAGTCAGATGGCTATGTAGCTATGTATTAACAGGTTATTGTACGTGTTTTAGTTTTCTTACCCAAGCTTTCCTTTTCACTAGCTGATCCGAAATGCTCAGAAGACAGCACCAAGCACAATTTATGTCCCAGATATCCATTTATGGTGGGACAACGCTGGACCTGCCTTGAAACTTACTTTTCTAACTCTACTACGTAACATTCCAGCATTTTCGCCAGTTTTGCTGCTTGCTCCGTCTGATGTACGTCACTCAGATCTCCCAGAAGAGGTATTTGTCAATACTTTCCTTACTATTTCTTCAGTGTCTTGTAATTTATGAATGCTTTCAGCATCAAAATGCTGTGCTTTGTTAAATGCATGCTGTTATTACTCAGGCACCCTAACAAATCACTTAAAATTTGCTTAGAGAAAAAGAATACTGTGAAAGCATCTGCTTCAGGTTTTTTCTGAGTCAAGCAAGTGACTTTCACCCCCTTCTCACACATGCAAATAATAAATTAATACAATAATTCCGGTGGCTACAAAGTGGTTCAGTCAAGAATATGCGGTGCTTGAAATGACAAGAGGATGTCTTTACTGAAGAGATTTCTTCTGACAGTCTGCCATTCCATGCTATGTTGGGTAAACTGCTAATAATGCAATTTAGAAGAGAATCGAAACACTTTGATTAAAATAAATAAATAAATAAATCAGTTTCTTTCTTCATATAGGCCAAAGCTTTCCAAGCTGGAAAGCTGAGTTCCAATTTCTGCTAAAGTAACTTTGGAATCGAATTCTAGTTGTAGTCCTAAATAAACTGTAGTAAAAGTACGTGCAGAACTTCATTGACTTCTGAGAGTTTACATTAAGGGAAGGTGCCCAAAACAGGACCACGCTGTTCTCATTCTGATGATTTGGTCTCAGTCACTGAGGGAAGAGAACGGGTCTTACCTAGACGTGTTTATTATCAACTGCTTTGAAAGTGCTTGAGTTCCCACAGAAGTTTTTGTACAGGTTGTAAATTCCTTCTAAAATAAGTAGTGAAATTCCTTACCTACCTTTTAATACTAGAACTTGAAAATGGAGGAAGACGTAGAGGTACTAGCTACTTCAGACACCTTTTGGTAGAGAAATAAAAACTCAGCAAAAAGCCCTCACTTGTCTGCTGAAGCCTTTCTGTTCCCTCTATAGCCATAAAGGGTCTAAGTAAAGGATGCAGCAAGGCAAGTAAATCCAAAGGAAGCGATGTTGGATGCGGTGAAAGCCATTACTTTATCAGTGTAGCGTACAATTCCTTCACGGAGCTTTAATTCTACAGGTGATTCTTAAAGGTGATATTTGAATTTGCCGTGCCAGCCTGTGAAAATGTAGCCTTTTAAGGCCAGGAAGATAACTTTTTTCAGTTTGTGTTCTTCAGGTTATTATTAATTTGAAAAGGTACTCGTCTTTTTGGAATAGAAGATGAGTTTTTTGTGGCCTTAAATCTGAAATGTCTTTCCTCCTTCTGCTTTAGATCCAAAAATTATTTAATAAGGAATTTGGAGAAGTGTGCAATATTGAGTTGCCTGGTAGGGCAGAGAGAGCAGCTTTTTTTGAGGACCTAATTCTAAATGAAGTGGCTAAGCCTCCTGTAAAGAAAAGAGGTGAGGAGGATATGAGAAGTACATCTAAAACTTTCCTATCGAAGTTACTAGCTCTTTGGGATTTGCTTTGGTGGTCATTTTCTGTCAGTAAGTTGTCATATGCTTGTATTTGAGTACTGTAAATTGGCTAATTTTTCCTGATTAATTGAAGTTGATCGGACATTGGAAGTCCCGCCTGTAGCACCACCAGCTGAGCCTCAGAAGCCACAAGAGGAAGAAGTAGGGATGCTGGAGGAGGAAGAGGAGGATACCTTGCGTGACCTTAGAATTTTCTTGAGGGACGTTACTCGCAGACTTGCCACTGACAGACGTTTCAGGGAATTTGCAAAGCCCGTTGACCCACAGAAGGTAAAGTAGTGCTGATCTGTGTGTGTCTGTAACTTCTCAGTGTTCGTATTTCTCAGCGTTTTGGGGAAGGTTCAACGTTGTTTTTAGGGCTGCACTATTAGGATTTTGCAAGAAGCAGAGGCAGTGCTTTTACTTCTGCTGACTCTCAAATGTCTCTTACGGGATTATTCGCTGAAAGCCCTGGTTTCATTCTAAAAAGCCAGTCCAAATGCCAACACAGTTTGCTCGTGAAAAGGCTTTGATATGTAGGCATGTCACAGCACTGAAAAGCACAGAGATCTTTCCTTATAATTACAAACAGTATTTACAGGACTACTTTAATGAAGTCTAAAGCCCTTTATTGGACTGTCAGTTCCTGTGGGAACAGGAATAGGAGCAGCAGTTTGTAAAAATAAGTTTTGAGATCCTGTTCTCTGTTTCATCTGGAACTCCTCAATAGGAATCAACCTTAAGTGCAGTGTGTTTTCTTTTTCCTCCAATTGGCTGCTTAGATGCCTTTTTCTCCTTAATTTATTAGATAAGCCTAAACTAGGGGCGTATATTTCAAAGACAGATGTAACTTGAATATACCTGCGGATCAGCAAAGTCCTCTTCATGTGGGCATCCACTGGCTTTTCTTCCCCTTTTCTCCTAGGTTCTTGAGCTGTGAAAAATCTAGACAGATACATATGTCCTCATCTCAAGTAGTCATTAGGCTCCTCTTCTGGTCTGAGGGAAGAAATCAGCACCTCAGCGCCCAGTTATCTCATTCTAAAGTAGATGCCTGCAATAGGTACTTCACAGGTGCAATTCATGCACCTTTTCCTCAATGTCGACAACAAAGAGAATGCCGGATGGCTTGCTCAGCTTTCACTGTTTTGATTGTCTGAAGCAAAGTGAAAAGAATCTCCCACCCTCAGTGTTTCTTCTCTACCATGCACGTGCTTCTGACCTCCCTACTTCTTGTTGTCCTCTCCTAGCCGCTCTAATGAAAAATGAAAGAGCCCTTCCATTTTTGAGAAGCAAACTGGTTAATTTCAGCATCTTCTGATGCATCGCAAATGTTTTGCTGAGAAGATGATAAGCAGCATTATTTCCAGGGGGCAGTAGTATTTCCATTTGGTGTGGCTGCTCCTTAAAGCTACATACTCGCAGGCTCACACAGCTAATGGACAGCTGTGGCAGTGGAAGAAGGTGCTGCCACTAGCTTGTCACTGTTGCTGTGCCAGAGATTATCGTCTCTGCGCCTTTGGTAATAGAAATGACTGTGTGAGAGAGAGGTGATTGCTACAAGCAGTCACTTTGCTATTTACCCACCCCTGAATTTAAAGGTAGAATTGAGCAAACTAATCCGCCTTTGCTCTGGGCGTTTGAGCAATCTGTTCTGCCAGCAGAGTTGTAGGCATGGCACACGTGGGTAAAGGTAATCACCTAAGGGTGCTTCCTTTTCCAGCTGGCACAGCTGTATCTACAAGATCTGCAGCCTTTTTACAGTGCCCTGCGCTGCTGCAATGCTTCTCTAATGAAATGCAACAGTGGCTTTGCTGAGGCAGCAGCTGTCCTACAAAGAGGATCGTGTCATTCCCTGCTGCTTTGGGAGCAGTCGGCTTGCAATTACAACCATTGATGTGATAGATTGGTTAGTAGTAAGATTGTCCGAAATTTCAGCCTTTCCTTTCTCTGAAATATGAAAAATTAACTCATTTTCCATGCTGAAATCTCATGGGATATTTAATCTGTTCTCTGAAGTGTCACATTTTATTTAATAGCGTAAGAAAAAGTAGGATGTCACTTGTATTGTTACTGTTCAACCTCCGAAAACATATAGAGCGTATTCAAAGGATCTTGTACGATTCTAAAGTTGTTGTTTTGCTCCATTGTTGTCTTCAGAAACTGTTACGCTGTGTCACTGAGATAACGAAGGGATTTGACATTTATCACCTGCAAAAAGTATATGGCATCATTAATCAGTGTATTTACAACCATAGAGAAGACTACGACAAAACCGATTTGGTGGAGGTAATTTTTGTTTTGAATTCTAGCACTTTCTGTCACTGTTACGCAGTATTTGTGTGTTCTGGGATATCGTGGTTGTTTAGCATTGCTCTTTACTGCTTAGCTGTCTGTGCACAGACAACAACAACAGTACGACTTCTCCCTTTCAGTCTGGAAGACGTTTATCCATCTTGCAAAACCATTGTTATATTTGGCATAATTGTTGGCAGTTTCTGCAGAAAAAAGCTTGAACTTGAAGACAATGAGTCCACCCACACAGCCCTTTCAAAGCAATTAACCTTAGTCTGCCAGTAGTTTTCCTGTAGTAGTTTTTCGCGTTTGTTTGATCAGGCCTTTACCGCAATGCTCACGTTCTCAGACTGCTGGGGTTTTATATTTTTGTCATTTTCTTAGAAAATGGCGAATGATGCATATCGCGGCTTCCGGATGATTAGTTCCTGTTACTGCCAATTTGTGTCAGGCTGTGTTTGGTTGGAAATGAAAATGTAATTGCAAATTCCCCTGAACAGCACAACATGTCTGTGGTATTAATTAAAGCACTGTAAAAACATAGAATATCTGAGAATGTATTCCTTCAAGCATGGCCGTGTTTTTTTAAACCTACAGAGGAGGCAAAATACGGTATTTAGGCTTAGTAGATGAAATGTATTGCTTCTATGGTGGCAGATCCGTGTCTTGAGATTTTAAACCTGGTGGATCTCGTGCTCGAACCTTCAAAGGAGATGTTACATAGACAGTAAACCGTCCTGCTTTTCGGGGAGGACTCTCCTTAGGTCATTCAGAAAACGCCTTCAGTCTTCATTCACTGCAGCATTCACAAAGTGAATGCCTTCCTGTAAGGTTAGTCACTGATGGCCACTCATTCCATGCTTTCACTAAGAAAAACCTTCGCAGCTTTGAATCTGAATTTCCAGCCCCACGTTTAGGTGAGCCCGGAGCGGCGTCAGGCATCGCTGGGCTCCTCGTCCGGTGGCGCTGGTGAAGTGAAAGATGCCAAATGTGAAGTTTGACGGTGAGCTGAGGGGCTTGTGCTGGCCCGGTGGCTCTCTAAGCCCCCGTGTCTGAGCAGCGGGAGCATCCGAGCAGCACAGGACGGAGCTCAGCAAGAGGCTGAGGTCAGGGCACTGCTGCAAATAGAAATGCTTTGCGGGCTGCAGAGGTTAACCAGGTACACGGCACTGTTTTACTACATGGTGGAGACCTATTGAGAGTGTTTCTGCCCTCCTTTTTAGCTGAAACATCCCCAGATTCTAAGGGGAAAAGGAATAGAAGGGACTTGCGGAGGTAATCTGGCCCTGCCTCCTGCTCAAAGCGAGGTTAACTTTGAAATGAGATCGGGTTGGTCTGGGTCTTGCCCGCTTTTGCAATCTTCCAGGGACGGAAATTGCTTCAAAGTTGCCGGCAGATCTCCTCGACCTCTCCAGACAGCTGCCTGCAGTCCCCAGCCAGTGTAGAGGTGCCGCTACATCAGAAGGCCTGAAATAAAGAGGTTAAAGGCAAATAGTTTTCCTTGGGTTTGATGATTAAGTGGCAAACAAGAGGATGAGTTGCAAGATCCCTTCTTAAAGCCAGTCCAGCCAAGTAGGAAAAGTAAATGTGGACAGCTGTATCTTGGCAAAGAAGATAGTAGGGAGCAAGGAGGTTTAGCAGTCAAGATGGAAGGTGATGCCATGAGGCTTACAGGCTAGTAATGTTCTAGTGAAACCCAACCTTCCTAAAGAAACCTGCCTGACTACTTCATGTGAATAACAGACTCTGTTCAGCTCTTTCCTAACATAGAAACGGTGCTGACTGCTTCTTCAGAGTAACATCAGTTAGTGATACTACTGAAATAGTTGTGGTTCAGATGTAGATCTGATTTCTCCTACGCACGCTGAATTCACAGCTGTTGATCCTCCAGAGGAGGCTTTGCAATTGAACACCTGGAGAATAGGTAAATTTCCCGCTGTTGTTCTCCTCTCCTCTTGTTTTGTTTTGTTTTGTTTTGTTTTTTTCCTAGTAGCATAGGCTTAAGACTCTGAAGAAACGGGCTGCTTTTTTTCATTTCCAACACTGGCTGTTCCTCCTGAGCCCCGCCTTCTATTTTTGCAGTCATAGGATACGTGAATGTAAATTGGTGGGAGAGAGGTAGAAAACTCTGTTTCAACTGGTGTTTTTTCGGCTATGTGGGGAGAACAAATAGAGTGGTTTTGAATATTCTGGCTCTTATTCAGAGCGGCATGTGGAGGGAGACAGATGCGTTTGCTTTTTGAGTGCAATGGCTTCAGAAGCAAGAGGGGAAAAAGCACTTTCTCTGGGAGCTGAAGAAGGTGTCCTAATCACCGGACAGGTTTCTAAATGGCATATCTTTGTGAGTGTTCGAGTAGTCCGGAGGTTTTTGTTTGTTTGTTCGACGTTGGAAGATTTTACTCGTAATATTCACGTCCTTCAGCAGAAGTGAGAAATGTGATTTTATTTTGTGCAGTGTCGCGGACCCTCCGAAATCTCCTGGGAATGATGAATACCTCGCACAGTACCAATGTGATGACGGTGGAGACAAGGAGAAACCAAGAAGATCAAAAGAACGTGACCTCATTTCAGAAGAAAACGTTTTGTACGGCAAAGAGTCTTGTGAGCCTGGTGAGAAATTGTGGCAAACTTCCTTCCTCAAGTCTGACACTGAATGTAGCTCTAAAAACCTTTCCTCCTCAGCTGTTACAGAGAGATGCCAAGATACAAAGGACGAGACTAAAACCACTGAGAAAGAGCATTACCAAAGCAAGAAGGAAAATGCTCCTACTGAAGAGAAGGAGAGTCAAAAAGCAGGTCCTTCCAGCAAGAGAAGGATAAAGTTGAATAGAAAGAATACAAACTTGAGCTCCTGATTGGCTTCATGCTGAACTCTGTGCAGTTCTTGTCCTAATCTTGGTCTCTCCGTAGATAATCTGGTTTAAATCCAAATAGAATCATGCGATGAGGAAGATCTCACTGCAACAAATTCAACATCTAAAATCAAAGTTGACATTTTCTGTGATTTTCTTCCTGAGCAGAAGTGTGCAGTACTCCTTTTATATTAAAGTAGAGATTATTTCAAACAGTCTTGAAGTGCTTGATGACTTAACAGTCTGCAGATTGATTATCAAATCAAAAAACCCCAACTTGGTAGACTATTTTTTTCCCAGTTTTGAATGACCACTAGGAAAGAAGGCCTGAAATAAAGAGGTTAAAGGCAAATAGTTTTCCTTTGGTTTGATGATGAAGTGCCAAACAAGAGGAAGAGCTCTCCCCCAGGCGCAAACATCATCCTTTTGCTCTGCGTTCTGGGCAGCAGCGGGTGGGTCCCTCCTGGAAGGAGCCTCCTGGAAGCGGCCCTGAGCTCCCATGGGGCAGCTGCTGCATTCTCCTCACAGAGGACACCCCTGCAGCCCCCCGCTCCCACAGCCTGGCCACGCAACCCCAAGCCAAGACACGGAGCGAGCCTCCCTGATTGCCAGCCAGCAGCTGGCTCAGCCTGGGACCCCAGGCCAGTGCCCACAAGACTCTCCTGGGCCTTCCAAAGCAAGCCTGGTGGGGACGGAGCACCCACAAAGAACGGACTCACACAACAGGACTCCTTGCCAACACCGCCTCACAGACACCTGGGCCTTGAGCAGGTAGCTCACAATGACTGAGCTCATTTCCTTCCCAGTAGCTGGCATGTGCCGTTGCGGGGGCATTTGGGGGCTACAGCGTGCTGCTAAGAGGGATGCTGGAGCTCCAGCAGGGCAGTGCTTCCACTAAGGCAAGGCCTTTTCTGCATCTTCTACTGCCCTGCAAGCGAGGATGCTTGGGGCACACAAGAAGCTTTGCTCGTCAGCACAGCAAATCCCCGTGACCTTGTGTCTATCAGCATGGTCCAAATCCCTCTTGTGATCTCTGCATAGCTGTGGGGTGGCCAAGCTGTGTGTTGCAGGGTGAAACTGGGAAATGCTTGGGATGGGGAATGCTGAGTGGGCCGAGAACTCCTTGCTGGGATGGGAAGGCTTCCTTGGGGTGGGAAGCCATTGGGCTAGGAAAGGAGAGAGATGGGAAATGTTCCTTAGGAAGGAAATCCCTGGGAAGCAAAAGCTTTGATAAAGACAGGGGTATTGCTTATCAATGACTGTTGTGGGAAAAACTCTCTTAACTGAGAGTTGAGGAAATTCTTTGCATTTGGGGGCTATTCTTTGGGAAATTCTTTGGGCATTTGGGGGCTACAGCGTGCTGCTAAGAGGGATGTTGGAGCTCCAGCAGGGCAGTGCTTCCACTAAGGCAAGGCCTTTTCTGCATCTTCTACTGCCCTGCAAGCGAGGATGCTTGGGGCACACAAGAAGCTGGCAGGGGACACAGCTGCAGGGATTGCAGGGATTCCTAAATTCATAGTGAAATACAAGAAAGAGAGGAGGACGTGATGCTTTTGATAGAAAGGAGCTCGCTTTGGGGTCAAAATCCATCCCTTTTTCAGGGAAGCAAGTGATGCTGTGCATTTCTCTCGTCCCCCTGAGACAGCCACTGGGTGACGATGGTGCCAAGTGTCTTGAAAGAGACCTTGCTTTCTCAGGCCCAGGTGTCCAGCTGCACACCAAGGCCGTCCCTGGCTTCCAGGCGCAGTTGCCAGGCCCAAGGCCGAGCTCCCCTGCAAACCCCCAGCCCAGCAGACCTTGCTCCTGCCGTTGTGGAGCAGCCATTTCACGGGAGCCTTTTCTCCTGGCAGTCAGCTTAGCGCCGTAAGCTCTGCCACCGGGACGCCCGAGAGCCGTGGGAGCTCAGCAGAGAGTCACTGTCAGCCTTGGAGCTCACAAAGGTGGGAGGCCACAAGTGCCCTGAGCGTCCAGCTCGCCTTGAGGACTGCTGCTGGCACTCGAGGCGTGGAGGTCGGCATGGTGCAATGGGAGACGCCACTGTCCTGCTGGTGGGACAAGAGACACTGATGTGCTGCTGCTGCAGGAGGAGACTTGAAGGTGCTGCTGCTTAGAGGTGCTGAGGAGCGGGCAGCCTCCATGCCGGTGGCTGAGCTAAGCATGCTCCTGTTCATTAGCGCTCTCCCCTTCCTATCTTTTTCCGAAGGTGGAGAGAGAGAAACGCACAGATCTCTTTCTGTCCCTGTAAGAAATGGAAGAGCCTTGTAGCTACATATTCGCCAGATTCTGCCTGGCGCCCTTGGGACTGGGGATCTGTGTTGATCTGTAGTAAAGAGCAATCGTCAGCACAGCAAATCCCCGTGACCTTGTGTCTATCAGCATGGTCCAAATCCCTCTTGTGATCTCTGCATAGCTGTGGGGTGGCCAAGCTGTGTGTTGCATGGTGAAACTGGGAAATGCTTGGGATGGGGAATGCTGAGTGGGCCGAGAACTCCTTGCTGGGATGGGAAGGCTTCCTTGGGGTGGGAAGCCATTGGGCTAGGAAAGGAGAGAGATGGGAAATGTTCGTGGGCTTTGAAAGCATTGGGAAGCAAAAGCATTGGGATGAACAATGGCTCCTGGGATGGGAAAGCCTTGGGATGGGAAGTCTTGAATGGGGTGGGTACCATTCCCTGGGGAAGGAAGTGCTTGGAAAAGTCCTCCGAGAGGGGAATTCTTTGGGACGAGATCTCTTTGGCTGAAGAAACGCGTGGTGTTGATGGGACAGATTTCGCCTGGCTTGCTGGGAATGTGCCATCAGGTGAAATGGCAAGGATGGGCACAGCCGCTGAGGCCGAGAAGCCGGTCCTGGGCTGGGTAAGCCTTGGGCTGGGCAAGTGGTGGTGTGGAAGCGTGGTGGGCATGGCAAGTGCTGCGTGGGAGGGCAAGCCTGCTGGGGATGGCCAAGTCTTGCGCTGGGCAGCCTGCTTGGGTCCAAAGCCTGCAGTCCTCCCCAAGATGTCGGCGAGGGGCTGGTGAGCCGTTGGGACGGAACCCCCGTTGCCCGGGTTCCCCAAGCAACCGCCCCACTCTCCAGCCACCATGGCAGGTCCAGCAGCCGGCTCCCGCTCCTCCCGGGGCTGCGGCCCTGCTGGCGAGCCCAGCGCCCCAGAGCTCAGCCCAGCGCCCTTTTTCCCACAGAGGGTTTCCCCAGACGGCTTCCGCGGCTTGCGCAGACGCAAAACTCCCCCTTCGTCGTCCCAGCCGTGCCGCCAACGGTGGCTGCCTGGCTGCTGCCCTCCCTCCCCGGAGCGACGGCGCTGCCCTTGCAGCCCCCGCAGGTACCCACCCTCCCCTCCGCGCTGCCCCAGGCCACCGTCTGGCACGTGGTGCCGGGGGTCCAGGGGCAGGTGCTGCAGCTCCCCGCCGGGGTGCAGCTGCCACCTGGGGGGCACCTCCCAGCCCAGGGGCACCACCTGCAGCTTGGGCAGCTCCCCGCCGGGGGGCAGCTCCCTGCTGTGGGGCAGCTCCCCGCCGTGGGGCATAACCTGCAGCTGGTGCAGCTCCCCGCTGTGGGGCAAAACCTGCAGCTGGTGCAGCTCCCTGCTGTGGGGCAAAACCTGCAGCTGGTGCAGCTCCCAAGCATGGGGCACCAGCTGCAGCTGGTGCAGCTACCCACCGTGGGGCAGCTCCCCCATAGCGCTCCTCCCTGTGCCCCCGTCCATCAGTGGGGACAGCCCATGGTGACGGGGACACTGGTGCCCCACCATGCGCTGGGGCTGGGGCCCAGGGCCGTGCTCCATGGGGAGCTCCTGCACCCCGCAGGCACCTGCCTGTTGCAGGCCCCCGCCCAGCGCAACCCCCCGCCACCCCTCGTCCCGGGGCCTCCGCTGCGGGGGCAGGCGCTCCCCACGCCCCGCACCCTGAGCAGCAGCCGGGGGCAGCTGCCGGAGCCCTGCTTGCACGCCGTGGGGCTCAGCGAGGACCAGGGGCCCCCGCTGCCCGGCCACACTCCCCCCGAGCCTGCCCAGGCTCCAAGGACCGCCAGCACCCAGACGGCGACGCCCGACGGTGAGTTTGGGACTGGCACAGCCGGCCGCTTGTGGCCCCACACCCAGGGGCCATGGCAAAGCTGACATTGCCCGTCTTGGGGGATTGTCTTGCTTCGTCCTCAGCGGCGACACTTGCAGAGGTGCCTGAGGAGCCCCTGGAGCTGCTGGAGCTGGGCCCTGATGCCTTCGCCGAGGCCTTTCCAGAGCTGGCAGGGGACAGCCAGCAGCTGCAGCACGTGCAGGACCAGCTCCCGGCCGACCTGGACAGCTCCGGCTTGGAGGAGCTGCTCAGCTGCCTGGATGCCGTGGAGCCCCAGGACGCCTTCCCCGATTTGCCCAGCAGTCCTGCCCTCAGCCGCTTCCTCTCGCAGCTGCCTGACCTCTGCGAGGACATCGAGGAGCCGAGCACGCAGGGACTGGAAGCCACAGGAGCCCTCGGTGAGGTCCCCTCAAGCCCTGGGCTGCACCCCGACAAGGTGCAGGCTGGGCGGGCGCTGCAGCCCCCTGCAGCTGCTGTGCCGCCACTCAGCTCCCCCCTCAAGCCTGCAGCCCGGCCCCAGCTCAGGAGAGCCCTGCCCAAAAGGCCTCCCCAGCAGGAATTCATCCCTGCCCGCAGGAGAACCCTGCCCCAGCCTCCCTTGGCTCCCGTCAGGAGGCCCCCCGACCCTGACTGCCTCTCTGCCCGCAGGAGAGCCCTGCCCAAGCCTCCCTCGGCTCCCGTCCAGAGCCCCCCCGACCCTGACTTCCTCACTGCCCTCAGGACAGCCCTGCCCAAGCCTCGCCTGAGTCCCCTCCAGAGCCCCCCCGACCCTGCCCGCAGGAGACCCCTGCCCAAGCCTCTCCCCAAAAGGCCCCCCCAGCAGGAATTCATCCCTGCCCGCAAGAGAACCCTGCCCCAGCCTCCCTTGGCTCCCCTCAAGAGGCCTCAACTTCTCCCAGCCCTCAGGAGAGCCCTGCCCAGTCCCCCTCGCAGTCCCCTCCAGAGCCCCCCGCCTGCCCCTGTGCCCACCGGCACCAAGCGGGGGGCCAAGCGCCCTGCGCCCAGCAGCACCCCCGGGACAGCGCAGAGCTGCCAGCACAGGAGGCCGACAACAGAGAACCCCCCCAGCAAGGAGAGGAAGATGCTGCTGGGCCAGGCTGGCCAAGGCCGCAAGAGACTGTGCCAGGGGAAGACGGGTGGCAGCAGCACGGGGGCTGGCAGCAGCACGGAAGCAGGCAGCAGTGGGCAGCAGCCGGCGATCAACAGCACCACGGCACCCAGCAAGACAGCACGAAGCCCGGGGGCTGCAGGGGGGCAAGGAGCAGCGTCGCCACCTCCCCGCAGAGCGCGGCTGCTGCTGGAGACTCCGAGTGGGGAGCCCTGTGCCGTGCGGCCCCAGGACAGGCTCCGGGCCCAAGCCAGCGGGGCCAAGACGCTGCAGCGCCAGCACGCAAGGACAAAGACCCCCAGCGAGACTTTGCAGCCGCTGGGGGCCAGGGCCAAGGTGCTGGGGCCAGTGCACCAGCCGTCCTGTGTGCAGCCGCAGCCCACCTCCAGCAGCCCCAGCAGCATGCCCAGCGCCCCGCCGACAGTGCCAGGCTCCAGCGCTGTGCCCGCTGCCCCCCAGTCCCCGGCTGGCGGCAAGGAAAAGGAGGTGCCAGCACCACCAGGCAGCACGGCATGAACAGGGGACGCTGCCATAGAGCCGGCGCCCAGAGCACTGGGCCTGCCAGCTGCGGGGGGCCAAGCGCAGCGTCCGGCTCTGCCCACGCAGCCGCGCACGCTGCAGCGGCCGGCGCAGCCCCGCGTGGACTACATGCCCCGCGTGGGGCCCTGGGCGGGCCGCGCCGCGGCGCCCACGCCGCTGGAGGAGCAGGAGGAGTCGGTGCCCATCACGCCGCAGCAGCGTCCCGAGCGGGAGCGCCTGAAGAAGCTGGCCCAGGAGGAGCGGCAGCGGGCGGCCCACCAGATGAAGATGGGCCCCGTGCAATTCTTCGTGCAGCGGCAGAAGGACCACGCCATAGCCTACTATTACGGCTACCCGTGACCGACCTCGGGCTTCTCCTCGACGGCCCCCGCAGCACCCAGGCAGGCACAGAGACCTCTGCAGGCACCTGCTGCAGCTTCAGCCACCCTCCTCAGCCCTTGCCCCTCTCGCTTGCCCTCCCCCCTCTCTCGTGCTGGACCTACGCACTGCTTGCCACTCTCAGGGATGGGCAACAGCGCCCATGGCAAATGCGCGTGCGCCTCACCCAGGAAGGTGGCAATGGCAAGCTGGGGAGATGCTGGCAGCGGCTGGGCTGGGCAAGCTTGCCCATGGCAACTGCTGCTTGGGACACCGAAGGGCTGAGAGCCAAGACTCAGTTCTTCTTTCGGGGCATTGCTCTTCTTTCCTGCCTTCTGGATTAGATTCCTCTCGTTAGGTGCTCACTCAGCAAGGCCTCTGCCTGCAGCTCTTCTTGCACTGGCATGCCGAGGGGATAAGAACTGGGAGGTTTTTGGGATAGCAAATGATCAGTGGGATGGGAAGTGATGATGGGGGTAGGAATTCATTGGACTGGGAAGAATGGGTTTTCTTTTTATTAAATTTAAAGTTTTTAATTTTCATTTAATTCCTTGGTTCTATTATTTATTTAATTAAATCCACTTTATTGACTGTGTTGTACAGTATGGCATTGTTTTATTAGTATAAAATTAGAAGTATTAGTATTTAATAGTATTAAATATTTTTATATGTTAATATATTACAAATTATAAATATCATTAATTCTTGTTTTCTTTGTTTTTATTCCTTTTCTACCCTATTAAACTCTCTTTATCACAACGCACTGCTTTGGACTTTATTTTTCCTTCCGAGTCGTTCTGGAGTCACTCCGGATGGGGTACATTAGCGAACGCCTGTGTGCTTCAGATCCAAGGTCACCTTTGCCCTCAACTCAAGATACATCTTTGCACCTGTTGTTGTGAAACAAAGTTAACAAGAGGAACAATCAAGTTACCTACTTGCTAGCAGCAGCTCTACGTTTGCTGGGGTTTGCTCTGTGCGTTTTGAAGACCATTCCATGCTCTTCAGCCCCTTCAGGAGGAAATGTATGGTTCTAGGAAAATGCGTCTTGACCTGATGCGTAGCTGTGATGCAGCCTGCAGCCCCTGCAAGCCCTGGGATTTTACCTGCAGCCCCTCCAACAACTCTGATGTTCCCTGCATCGACTTCAACCACCGCGGTGGGACCTGAGGCCCCTCAAAGCCTTGTCACTCGCCCTGCAGCCCCTCGAGCCCCTGGCATGTTCCCTGCAGCCCCTCCAAGCTGGCACAGGCCCTAAGAGCTGGCTGCGGGGACTACCCCGTTGCTGTCTCAGGCGCCAATACACACAAGGGGAAGGAATGCATGCAGAAGTCATCTCGTTTCGGAAGGGCAGAAAGTCCTCCCAAGAAGGGGAAGGAGCAAGAGGAAGGCGAGGCAGCCTACCCCAAGGTAGGGCCATCCCAGGGCACAGGAGGCTGTTGGAAAGGAGAGCAGAGACAAAAGCAGCAGGAAGCAGGTGATCCCCATCCCTGGGCGAGCTGCCAGCCATGGGACAAGATTGCAGCTGTCCTCCAGGCGAGCACATTGTCAGCTGGCTGCTGCGCTGCTGGGATAGCAGCTGCGGGAGCCTGGCAGCAGAGGGCAGGGAAGCCAAGCAGCTGGGATCCGGATCCTTCTCTGGGGAAGGGGGCACTGAGAAAGCGCTTGCAAACGGGGCACAAGCCCTCAGCCTCTGCAGGCGGCGCCTGTCAGGCGTGAAGGAAAGGGATCCCTTCTGGGAAGATGCTGTGGGCTTGCTGAGGCTCGAAGAACAGACGGTGCTGGCTGCTACCAGCGTGCTGCAGCAGCGGCAAGACAGAGCCGTGGTGGTTTTCCTCAGCTGGGCAGCTCAGCTCCAGCACAAGTGCTCTCTCCCTGCCCCTCCTCCAACGCCAAGGGGAGAAAAGAGGCTGGCAAGGGCTCAAGGGCTGCCAGAAGGACAGGGAGATCACTCCACAAGGAGCGTCACGGGCAAAGCAGGCTCAGCACAGCCTGTTCCAGTCCAGCCCGGGGCCTGCTCCTGCGGGGGCTCTCCACAGGCCGCGGCCTCCTCCAGGGCAGATCCACGTGTTCCAACATGGGCTCCTCCAGCCACAGGGGCGCTGCAGCGTGGAGATGTGCTCCACGGGGGACCCATGGGCTGCAGGGGGACAGCCTGCTCCACCAGGGGCCTCTCCCTGCACAGGCCGCAGGGGAAGTGCTGCTGTGAGCCTGGAGCACCTCCTGCCTCCTGCTGCACGGACCTTGGGGGCTGCACAGAGCTTTCTCACTCCTCCCTGAGCCAGACGCTGCTGGGCAGCAGCTTTTGTTCCCTTTCTTAGATGGGCTCTCCCCCTGGCGCAAACATCATCCTTTTGCTCTGCGTTCTGGGCAGCAGCGGGTGGGTCCCTCCTGGAAGGAGCCTCCTGGAAGCGGCCCTGAGCTCCCATGGGACAGCTGCTGCATTCTCCTCACAGAGGACACCCCTGCAGCCCCCCGCTCCCACAGCCTGGCCACGCAACCCCAAGCCAAGACACGGACTGAGCCTCCCTGATTGCCAGGCAGCAGCTGGCTCAGCCTGGGACCCCAGGCCAGTGCCCACAAGACTCTCCTGGGCCTTCCAAAGCAAGCCTGGTGGGGACGGAGCGCCCACAAAGAACTGCGGTGATGGGAATTCATTTGAGTGTGAAATGATGGGATGGGAAATTGCTAGGATGGGTGGTCATGGTGGTGATAGGAGATCATTAGGCTGGGAAAAAATTGTTTACAGTAATACAATTTATTTACTGTCTTTTTAATTGATTGTATTATTTTCATTATTTTCTATTCCTTTCTTATTAACCTCTGAGCTAACGTCACATCGGTCCAGAATGATTTAAAAGAGTGTTTCCTATCAGCTTGCTCTGAGACTGATAGTTGATGGTCACAATGATGATTTTTTAATTTCTAGTGTTGTTTTTCTGTGCTTTTTAGCTGTTTTTGTCTTTTTTTATTTTGGCCTCCTCCACCTCCACCTCCACCACCTCCACCTCCTCTTCCAACTCCTCCACAACCTTCACCTCCTTCTCATCCTCCACCTCCTCCTCCACCTCCTCTTCCAACTCCTCCACAACCTACAGAACCTACACCTTCTCCTCCTACAACTCTTCCTCCTCCTCCACCTCCTCCTCCTCCTCCACCTCCTCCTCCACTTCTTCCTGTGCCACCTTCTCCTCCTTGTTTTTTTTTTTTTTTTTGGTCTCCTCCTTTACCACCTCCTACTCCTCCTCCACCTCCTCCTCTTTTTTTTTTTTCTTTTTGCCACCAGTTCCTCCTCTAAGATTCTACTATTTCTCCACCACCTTCTTCTCCTCTTCCACTTCCATCGTGTCCCTCTGCCTAGCCCTTGCTCGCCTCCTCTTTTGTCACCACTTCCTACTCATCAGTCTCCTTTTCCAGAAATGCCGCCACCTCCTCAATCTTCTCCGCCACCCTCCTCCCACCTCCTCCTCCGCCACCACCTCCTCCTCCGCCACCTCCTCCACTGCCCCCCTTCCCCTCTTACTCCCCCCCTTTTCCACCTATGCCTCTTCCTCATCCTCCTCCTTTTCTGTTTCCATCTTCTCCCATCTCCCCTCTCCAGCACTCTGGCTCCCACTGCCCCCCTTTGGCCCTTTTATAGGGAGGAGCAGCCACACCCCTGATTGATGACAAGCCATTTGCATAATAGCTAACAATCGCTACCCAGGCAACAAGCAACGCATCACAGAGCGTCATCAAGATGATAGGAGCCGCCAGCTGCTACCTTACAGGGCCACGGTGCCATGGTCCTGTGGGGTGACAAATGGAACTAGAATTAGGAGCGGTGGGCAGCGCTCACAACCATAGCCTCCCAGAGAAGCCGCCTTGGCACACCTGGTTCGTGGCAACTTCTCCTGACATCTCTGGGCTCACCATCATTGCTACCAGCATGCCTTAGCAAGGAGCATGCAGAGGAAGTTGGCCAGGAAGTTTCTGCCGAGGTGGAGGAGGCTGTGGAGGAGGAATAGTCAGTGGGGCTGGAGAAGGAGAAGGAGGAAGAGGCAGTGGAGGTGGAGGAGGTGTTGGAGGTGCAAGAGGCAGGGAAGGAGGAGAAGGAGGAGGAAAATGAGAAATAGGATTAGCAGGCGGGGGACGAGGAGGATGCGGTAGACAAGGAGGAGGCAGTGAATGAGGAGGAGGCAGTGGACAAGAAAAAGGCCGTGGATGATGAGGAGGAAGTGGTGGAGGAGGACGTGGTGGAGGTATCATAGAATCATTATTGTTGGAGGAGACCTTCACATTTGTCCGGTCTAGTCATCACTGTACTACCAATGTCACCCAATAAACCATGTTCCTAAGCACCAGCTCCAACCTTTCCTTGAACTACCCTGGGATGCTGACTCCACCAGCTCCCTGGGAAACCCATCCCAGGGCCTGACGACTCTTTCTGAGAAGAAATCTGAACAAATGTGGTGTCCTACAGCTCTGCTAAAAGGTGTACCCTGATCCTGGCAGTGCCAGAGATTTACAGCCTGCCAAGTTGTCCTGAGAAAACTTTGGATTTATTACCCAATGTGCAAGAAGCCAATCCAGACACTAGGTTGAGACAGAGTTTTCTTTCAGAACCACGTCAGTCTGGATAAGAGGTGGTTTCCCACAAAGCTAGCACATGGAAAGATTTTCCACACCACAGTTGGTACAATCTTTTATCACTACATTTTCATGTTAGTACAATTCCCTAATTTCTCCTGGGTTCCCTAGGACCCTGGCAAAGGGTCTCCAGGGGTATGCATATGAGGAGCAGCTGAAATCAGTTCAACTGTTCAGCCTGGAGGAGACTGAGGGCAGACCTCAGTGAGGTCTACAACTTCCTCCTGAGGGAAGCAGATAGGCAGTTGCTGATCTCTTCTCTCTGGTGATCAGCAATAGGACCTGAGGGAATGGCTTCAAGCTGCTACAGGAGAGGTCGACGCTGGAGATCAGGAAAAGGTTCTTCACTGGGAGGCTGGTTGGGCACTGGAGCAGGCACCCTAGGGAAGCAGTCACAGCACCAAACCTGCTGGAGTTCAACAAATGTTTGGACACTGCTCCCAGACACATAATCGGATTTTTTATATATATATATATATATATATTTTTTTTTTTTTTGGGGTGGTCCTTTGGGGACCCAGGAATTGGACTCGATTGTCCTTGTGGGTCCCTTCCAACTTGGGATATTCTATTGGTTCCCTGGATAGATCTTGTTTGAGTACATAAACATACATGTCACACATAGCCAAGAGGGAACAGGGGAGCAGAACTGTTTTGAGATAATGCCTCTAACCTAAAGTGCATTTAAAACAAAAGACCAGTTAGACATAGTGATCTACATGCCTTAGAAAATAAAATACAAGGGGATGCTTCAATGGGCAACCATATGGAAAAGACAGGAATCCTCCTGTTTTAAGTGTGCTTCATTTACAAGATTTTTCAGACAGGGTGGTTTGAGGACTCTGCAGGCAGGCCCACAAGGCCCAGACCCACAAGAGAGGATCCCAAATGCTATCACAATGCACAACCATAGTGGCAACCATAACAGTGCCTCCTCAGGTGTTACAGTATTCAATGCTTTCCACATTGTTGTCTCAAAGCATCTGCTGTGATGATACTGTTCAAGAAATACCCCCACACTCTGCTGCTCTCTTGCACAGAAATTTAAGGTTGCACTTGGCCATAATCCCAGTCTACTCTTCGCTTTTATTAACTGAAGCTATAAATGGCAGGGAAGGCAAACAGGCCTACGTCATTGGTTGTCTGACAGCTTCATCAGCTGTCTTTGTAAATGAATGCCATCCAGGAGTGGACTGCAGTCAGACAAGCACCTCTATAGTCAAGTTGTGAAGATGATGAGGCCTTAGTGGGCTGGCACTTTAGCCTTCAAAAGAGCCCCTTTTAGTCATGCAAGAAGTATCTTGCTCTTCATTCTAGCTGCTCCTGTTTTCTCACTGTCCACCATTCTAGCTGGAAACTGGGGAAAACAAGTCTGTTTTAACTTCCCCAGTAGAGTTGAAGGTACAGGCTGTGACAGAAGACATGCAGGAGTCTTCACATCATCTAGGGCTGCCTGGCTTTGATAAGCCATTCCCATTACTTGCTGAGAATAAATCACCTCATATGGATACAGTTCAGTCAAAATTAAACTGCTTGTTATGATACAGCCTAGTTACATTAAATACAAAGATATACTAGACCACTATAATTGCATCCACATTGCAGGTGGTACAAATACAAGTATTTTGCCTTGAACAAATGCCCACTATCAAGACTAACTGATAACATGTAAGTTACAGGCCTTTTTACCTTTGTGAGCTCCATGGAGAGACATTCAGTCAGGGAAACCCTTAATGCCAGTGTGGGAGCTGTAGTTTATTTGTGGGACAGCCTCTGGGAAGGGCCCTAGAGCTCCAAGCTATAAACTAATAAACCATTGCTTCCAGCAGCCTTAAATGCATTATCAAACCTAAGTCTTATCTAATGGATTTAATGAATGTTTACTTCAATTAGTATACGTACTGTCCTGAAGAAGAAATTAATAGCTTTTTTTTTTTTTTTTTTATTCCCCTTAAATAATATCTGCCCCATAAGGCTTTACCTTACTTAGCTGCTTTGTAACTTGGCTATACCCCGGCTCCAGGGAAAAGAAGCAGATCATAGAAAAGATTGTCATAGGCTTCCCAGCTGAGGGGGACTTCTAAAACATACATTTCCCTTTGGGGAATTAAGATAGAAACTCGCTGGCTGATGCAATGCTTAGAGTGGAGAAAGAACAATTTTTAAGACCAGAGCTGCTCCACAAGAGAAAACAAGGTAGAATAAAAGATGATGGCTGCACTATAGGTAAGCACACAAACAGGACCCAGTCCTTCAGCACCTACACAACAATAGCAGCAACCAGTTTCATCAGCCACCCAGTAATCATCAGAGAAAGCAAGAGCAAAACCTACCAAAGAAACTTAGTGAGACATCCTGAGAGACAGCCCTACTTGAAACATGATCCCAAAGCTCACCCTGCAAAGTTGAAAGAGAGACCCAGAGCCATAACTACCCACAACCACCTCAAAAGAATGAGCCTCCTAGGCCTACGCTGAAATGGAGGTCGCAGTTGATGAGCAAATAGTGCTGGGTAGAGGGCCAGGTCAGATTGGCTGGGGCAATGAAGGCCTGAGGACACTCAGGACCCTGACTCTTGAAACCCAGCAGGTAAATCCCTTTTCAGTGAGAGCTTAATCTGCAAATTTTGTCTTGATGTAATTATACCTGTTCTAATCAATAGCATTTATTTGTAGTGCAAAGTCATATTCCTTGAGAAACATAGCTCTTTTTTGACCTGGTGGTCAACTATATTGATTGATGTAAGCAGAATCAATCCACACTATGTATAGTATTGCACCAAACATGCATGAGCCTTCAGATGTCAATTAGTTTAATTATTTCCATGTGTTTCTACTTTATATAAACCATTACTGCTATTAACAGTGGTGAAAGATATTGCTGTCTAGTGGTAGGAAGTATAACTATCACCAGCCTTGGTGAATATATCTTGCAGGAGTAAGCAGAAACATAAAAAAAAAAAAAAAAACAAACAAACATAATTCTCAAAGAGGTAATGTTTCAATGTAATCTCCAAAGTCTTCCTTCTCACCTTTTTTGTTCTTCTAGAGAATTCTGAACTTAGCCAACTATCTAGATGATTCTTGAGAGTTGACCTTTTCCTGGGGATGGTAAATAAAAGTGGTATCTAATGCTTGGTCGTCCTGGCAGTATTTGTGGACCACTAAAGAAAGCCTTTGGATTTTAGAAAATACAGACAAAAAGACAGAAAGAGACTGATAGAAGAGCGGGTCTGTTACTTTTTAACTGGTGGGAATCTCAACAGAAAGGTTTTGTAGTAAATGTGAGAGGTTAAGGGAACATCCCTATCAAGATAAAAGTCATAGAATGGGAAAATTTAGTTATTATGCATTGATTAGAAGAGAAAAAAAAAAAAAGGCCATTACCTTGTAAATCTTTTCTTTCTGCCTCTCTTCATGAAGACCTGAGTTTGCCAAAATCCTCTTGCTGTGAGCTTTGCTGTATGCAGCAAAATTGCCACTCAGAGGCATTAGACAAGCATATAACATAGGAGGACTCCATAACTTAAGTGTTAAGGCAAGAAGAAAGGTGAAATTATTAAAACTCATTACCTTTTCCAAATTGCTACTTGTCTTTTTGTCATATGCCACTGCTGTAAACCAAAATAATGTAGATTTCAGTGAGGTTTACAACTCAGGTGGGGATTGTTGTATATAACTAAGCACATAAAGCTGAGCATGCTTTCCTGCCTTGTTGTCATTTCTAGAGATATCCAGAAGAGGTCGATGTTTCCTAGCTTTTTGGTTACTCACATTAAACATTTTCAAACGTATGTTTTTGTTTAGTAAATGCTGAGCTGCCTGGAAAGTTTCATCAGAAAGGAAGCAGCAGTATTAACGTGCTTCTTCCTGGGGATTTGAATGTATTTTGTTAGCAGTATAAGGGGAACCAGGGATCAGAGAGACAATATGCAGGCAAATAACTTTGCCGACCACATCATCAGGACTCAAATATTTTAAAATCAACGTTATGGGATTTTAGCTAAATTTTGGTTTTAGAATTGACAGTATTAAGCTGAAATTGTTTTCTGCAAACAGTAAAGCAAAGCTATGAGGACACTGGAGTAGCTCCAGGCATACACAGGAGAAGTGCTAGACCACATCTCTGCTGGCTTCTGATTAGCTTTTCAACTTAAAGCTTTTGAGCACAGCTTTCTCTGATCCCTATGAAGGTCACTGGAATTGCAGCAGTGCAGCTGAGCCTCGTGATTTCTGGAGTAAAGGATGTTATCAGCATCTGCAGCTGAGGATAGCCTTCTGCTGTACTCTTGCTCCCCAAATGATCAGCAAGATTTGTGTGCCAGTGAGAAGAACATCAGGGCCCCATAGTCAGGAGTGCATCTGCAGGCTTTTTGCATGGCAGTAGGTTTATCTTGAAATGACTCATTTGCTATTCAGAAATGTCGGGGGGGGGGGGGGGGGGGGGGGGGAAGGAGGATTTTTAGTCCTGCAGAGTTCCCAGAAATCACTAATTATAGCAGTCATTTTGCATTGGGTATTTTACTTCCATCTTAATAGATGTCTGGGGATGTTTCACAGGTTAGAGTAATTAAAAAAAAATCATATTTCATCTGAAGGAAAGGGGAAGTGAATCTTCTGTATTGACCACTGGCCACTCATCATAGAGCCTCAAATCACAGCTGAACATAGTTTAATGAAGATTAAAGCCTATTAAATAAAAAAGGACTGTTTTCATACTTGTGTTAGCTGACTGGCTGAAAGTATTGCAGTTCCAAACATGTGGGCCTAGAGCATCTTTTAAATGACACCTGGGAATCGTGTATAGATAGAAGCACTAGACAGCACCCTACAAACTATGGGTGAATGACAATAGTTAAGGAAGCCTTTGGGGTCTGTAGTCAGCTTGTAGAGCATTACATACAAGAACACCTGAAAGTAAAGATGACAGGAGAGGTGCAGAGTTAACCACAATGAAGAGGCATGTTGGCTCAGCAGAGAAGCAACTGTATGGTGATGCATTTTTAGATCTGTGCATCTCTGCATGCTAAGTACTATTACCAGCAAATTTCCTTGCTTATTCTGATGGCCACTTGCACAATAATAGCATCTTAGATATCTTCATACACTGTGGGGAAAACAATTTGGTCCATTTAGAACATGTAGATCCAGTCTTGTCACTGCTTCTGGAGGCTTGTGCCCAAAGGTCTGCTCATTCATGCAAGATAGCAATGCAGGAAAAAGGAATGTGCAAAGCCTGTAATTATTCTCACATGCATATTGCTTCCCAACATATTCTCCAGGGTCTTTCAGTTATGCAGTTGTTTTCATTAAGCTCTCTTATTTAAGACAAAATACAGGGTAAACATTTTTGCCCTCCCGCAGTAACCAGTGCCTGCCTAGTCTATCCCCTTGGAACAGGAGCTTGTCAGCAGGATGGCTGTAGTTATTATCATAATACCGGAAATAAGTGTCATTAGGAAAATGCAAATGTATTTTGGTTTCCTTTTCTGTCCCACACTTTTTGCCCCAGTCACAGAGGAGGAATGAGAGCCTTGCTTTCACAAAAACATTCTTTTCACAGCCATGCATTCCTCAGGTTTTTGTATTCCACATTGCAGGCTGGTAAAACCATTTTTTTCTATTTTCATATTTCCCTTGGATGTTTGAAATCCCAGCTCTGACCTTTCTAGCTAACACATGAAAAGCAGAGGAGATGGCTGCTGCAGATGCCATAGGCTGCAAAACCTGCATCTCTCTTGATTTCTAAGAGAAAGAATCCAAACTGCTTACAGAAAGCTTCACATGATTCAAGCTAAACTCGCTGTTCTCTGAAGCCTCACTCAAGGTTTTGGGGTCTTCAGAACAGCTGCTTTGCTGCTTATGAACATTTTGCTGCAAGTTTGTAAACTGTTCAAGGTACTGGAGCAGGAAGGGGGAGAAAGGTGTAATCTAATACTAAATCCAAAGCCAAGTCCTAAAGCACGCACGTTGACCAGCTAAAGCCAGCAAGTTTTGGGTGCACGCAGGGTGTTTTGCACACTGTGTCCTGAAGGGAACCCAGAACCACAAAGCAGCCCTGCGAGGAGCAGGGTTTCTGTCAAATTTCCAGACTGAGAGGAAAGGGGGGACTGGGCGAACACCTGATATGGGCAAAGTGCAGAAGCAGCTTCAGGTCAGGCTTCACAAAAATCAACCCCTGAGTTTAAAACTAAGCTTTGAGTTTTTTTTGTGTACAGATGAAGCATCCCTTTTCTTACGTTCTTATTTCCCTTCTTTGGAAAATCTTTGTTCCCAGGCAGGTTACAGTCTGGGACTAGGGATATGTTTTTTATTTTAACATTCTACTTAAGGTTTGCCAATTAGGTGCTAGCACGGCCTGCAAGAAGACCAGCGTTGCGCTTTAGGAGACGTGCCAGCAGGAAGCTTTTGTTATTCTGACATTAAGATGTCAAGTTTAAGCGCAGTATTTCGAAAATAAATCTAAATAGTGGTGAGTAACGGGCAGATCCACCACACGCTTGTCGTCTCCCTCGCGGACCCACCCAACCATGACACCCCGCCCCCGGCCAGCGCCTGTCGGGAGTTGTAGTCCCCGCCGCGGCGGGGAGGGCCAAGGAGGCTCCCGCTGGAACTACGACTCCCAAGATGCCGCGCGGCGGCGCGGGCCGCGGCCATTACAGCTGCCCCCTCCCCAGCTGAAGGGCCCCTCGTCCTCCGCCGCGCTACGGGGACGACGGCGGAGGCCGCGCGGGAGGGGGAGGGCGGCGGGGCCGGGCCGGGCCGTACCGTACCGGGCCGGGCCGGGCCGGGCCGGGCCGGGTCCGGCCCGCTGTGCTGGCGGGGGCGGTGCTCCCGCCGGCGGCCGGGACTTCCTGTGACGGCCCATTTCCTGCGCGGATGGGGCCGGCGGGGGGCGGTTGCGGCGGGGTCGGCCCCTGACGGGCTCGGTGGCCGCCGGGAGCTCCGCCAGGCAGCGATGCGGGTCCCGGGCCCTGCCGGCAGGCGGCCCCCGCCGTGAGCCGCCCCGCGGGGAGCCGCTGGGCTGCGGCAGGCCGGCCGGCCGGCGCTGCGGGGTGCATGGGGGCGCCCCCCGCCCGCAAAGAGGTACCGCGGGGGGGGGGCGGCTCTGGCAGCCGGGGGCGGCGGGGCGCCGGGCCGGGCCGTGGGGATAACGCCCGTGTCCCGCCCCCCCCCCCCTTTCCCCCCACCCCCTGGTTTTGCAGGTGTGACTCCTCCGGAGGACGGCGCTCGGCCCCGCAAGGCCAGCGGCCCCGGAGCCCCGCGGCCGGGCTCCAGGAGCGAAAAATAAAAAAAATAAGGAGGGGGCGCGGGACCCTGAGGAGAGCATCGCCCCCCTTCCCAGGCGGCTGCTGCCTCCCGAGAGATGAAGAAGTTTTTCGACTCGCGTCGGGAGCAGGGCGGCTCTGGCCCCGGGTCGGGCACCAGCGGCGGCGGCGGCGGCAGCGGAGGCCCAGGCAGCGGGTACATCGGCAGGGTGTTCAGCATCGGCCGCCACCAGGTGACGGTGGACGAGGTGCTGGCCGAAGGTAGGAGCCCGGTGCCCTCTGCAGAGCGCCCTGCCGCGCCTCTCGGCCCTCCCTCTCTGCCTCGCAGAGCCGGGAAGGCTTCGGCCTTTCCTGGCACCCCACCTCCCCCTCCGTCCTCGTCTCCCCTCGTATTTGATTGTCCTTGACAGGCGTGCGGGCCGGTGGCATCTGCAGCTGGCGTTTCTGGTCTTCCCATGCATAAGTCCTGTGTGCGTTTGCTGGACTTCTAGTTGTTCGTTGTTTGTGTTTTTTGTTTTTTTTTTTTTTTTTTTTTTTTTTTTTTTTTTAATGTTTTAGGAACTGCAGAGACTTCAGGAGTTAATGGTTTCCCACCTTGAAACTGTGAGGCTTTTTTTTTTTTTTTCCCAAGTCTCTGGTGGAGAGCAAGGTACTGTAAGTAAAGCAGTGGTCTTCCCTCTAACTTTCTTCAACCAAGCCCCTTCATTCCTACCTTAAGCAGGTAGGAAAAATACCCTGGAGTAAATTCCTTGTATGTATTTGGCAAGCGCATACGTTGAGTAGAGCTAGCTGTGATCTGGGATGAGGGATTGCTGTTCGTGTGGGGTTTCTGTAGGGGAAATGGTAATCCCAACTGCATTTAAAAAAAAAAAAATTACAGAACTAAAAACGAATAGTATGAATTATAAAACTCTTATGTGCACAGTCCTTGCTGTGCAACAAGCTGGTGGTATTATTAATATTTGTTTATTTGTAATCAGCACTACTGCTTTAACTGTCATTTTACATTTAATTTGTTTGGACTACAGGGAATCTTATTAATGTCTCTGGCTGGTAACCTTAGCCTCGACCTTCAGAAAAATGTTGGCCTCTGTAGACCTGTTCCTGGTCCATCTATTGTACAGCATCCTTTGCAATTTCACTCAAAACCTGTTTTGTTTTGATCTTGTAATTGTGAAGGAGAGGGTAGCTGTTCTATGAGAGCTGAGTGGGAGGACTTGTGTTGGCTTTTACAGAAAGAACTCTAAAATGGAAAAGGAACTCAATGTATGCTGTATGTGTTCAGGTTTGTGAAAAAGTCACCTCAGTGTAGAAGGAAATAGATCTGTAACTATCTTTCAGATAGGTTTTGATGCATGCTGAGCTGAGGGGAGCATCAAAAACAGCCCTTCAATGAATAATTACAGTGATTTATTTTTTTTTTTTTCCTGACTTGAAATTTGCAATATGGATTTACCTTGGCTGATACTTGTAAGGCCTTAGGAGTTTAGGAGCTAGACAAGCTAAACCTGAGATGCTCTCAGTCTGTGTTGTTTGTTTGTTTGTTTGTTTTTCTTTTTTTAATGCAGTCTGGCCTTATCCTGATAACATGGGAAAGCGGAGACTTTTTTTTTTTTTTTTTTGCTGATGAATAATCTGTTGGCAGGTTCTGCCTGGGTGCTGATGGCACCAGGAGGTGTCTGTGTATGTCACTGGGCTCTCTCCTGCCTGGCACGCCCAAACCACAGCCAGCAGAGGTGCTGGAGGGGTGGCACAGATTTTGTGGGCAAAGGGCTGCGGTGTGGATGTGCCAGCCCTCTGTGCCTGCGAGGGCTTCTTGCTGTGACTCCTGTGGACCTGCCTGGCCTCTGGGATAGAGCATGGCCTAGCGTTGACTACAGCGACTGGATCTGCTTGTGCACGCTGAACAAGGAGCAGCAGTCCTGTAAAATGGATGTTAAGTTCTCCTTTCCTGACCATGCTATAAGGCAAAAGACTCTGTGAAATGTGCTAAGCAGTTATTTTCCTCGCAGTGAGACTCCTGGTACAGGCAGTCCAAAATCCCTTTGAGTGGTGAATGAAGCCTCCAAGGAGACAAGAGCAAGGTGACTAATAGGTTTGCAGGTTGTCACCTTTTGAAGGAAATGGAGGGGCAAGTTCCATTTCCTTCATAGGTTATCTCAGGAGTCAACATGGGTTGTAAGTGCTGTAGCTTTGCATACCTCTTGCCTTATGGTATAGCTGTCTGTGTTCCCCAAGTGCTTGTTAAAAAAGAGAAGGAAAAAATAACTTTCATTGACTCAGCTAGAGATCCAGGGATCTCTCACACAACCAGGCCCCTGGACTGTTGAGGCCTGTATCCTTGGTTGGAAAACTGTTCTGTATGTGCAGTGAATTCTGGTGGTTCAGCAGGATTGAAAAGGCAACTTGTGAGGTCTTGGCTATTTCTGCTAAAAGGAAAAGTCTCTTGGGAAGCACTTCCAAGGAGGAGTGTACTACCTGGGAAAGACATATCCTTCATCACTGGTGTTTTAGAAGGGAGAGGATGGGCCTGTGTTCTGGTGCAGTGTGTGAAGTATAGAGAGTAAATGAGATGTAGAAATGGATTGAAAGAAGGATTCTATGACATAGTGTTGGATGGTATGGGGGAGAGCAAGTAACAAGCTAATGAACTGGCTGAATCAGAACTTTCGGAATGAAAGTGTTGGTATTTACCTCAATATGTCAAAGCTGTGACCAGTCGTCCTCAATTGTGCTGAGCAACCCTGCTGAAGAAGACTGCTCCCAGGCCCAGGATGGGCGTCTTAATGCAGGCACTGTGATGTGTGCCAGATGACAGATGTCTCCATGTGTTCGTAGTCTCTTGCGTAGATTCCTCAAAATATCCGATGCAGTTAGGTGCACCCACCCCACCCCTTAAAATAGTTGTCTGGATGCTTGCTTTCCTGGGTGGTGAGGAACAACTCAAGGACCTTCCTTCTGGAAGGAACTGGATGAGAATAATATAAAAGGAACTTGAGCAATTGTTTGTTGTGTTATAATACTATCTATCTATATAAACTCTCTTGCAGTGCATTGCAGTAGGTGATTCTTGGTTGAGTCTCTGTAGTTGTATTCCTTTAATCCACATAATAGTATGAATAATCTCTTGAAAAATTACTGTCAAAGTTTTTATGAGGATTAACTGCTGTGGGAGGTCAGTACTAGCTGGCCTTGGAGATCTGCAAGGCCGTGGTTAAAGGCAATAGACAACATAAGCATGGTGCTGCAGAGGAGTTGAAGGGGTTATTACTGATTTTAATGTGACTTGTGTTTCACCCAGACCTGAGGTGAATGCCCAGGAGGCGTTTGAGTATGTGGGTGCATCAGGCTACTATCTTGCTGTTTTCTTTATGAAAAGAATCCAGAACACTGTGATCGTGTTGGTTTCTGCTTTTTGTTTCTGCCTGTGTTTAAAAAACAAAACAAAAAACAGCACACTGGAGCTAGGAGGAGGAGTGTGTCTATAATGAGTGGGGACCAGGGCAGTGGAAACATTTAAAAGGATGTCAGAGATCAGAAATCTAGGAGTCTGTGGGATGTGCACATGTGGCAGGAGTACCATAAGCCATGTATGCTTATCTGAGCCTAAACGAGTGCAGTGGAGATTGAGTGTCCTGTTTTGGGGGTCTGTGTTCTTGCATTGCTTTGCATACCTGTAAGATTGTAGCAGAGTGCTGAATTGATCCAAGGTATGTAAGCATTGACAGATTTTTTTTTTTTTTTTTTCAGATACTTGTGAGTGTGTGCTGCTAGCTAATGTATGTTTCAAAGCATTCAGTGGTGGATACTACAAACCAATGTAAAATAAACTTAAATTTGTCAGCTGTATTTTTTACTTTGTTTTAAAGAAATTATGAAGGTTTCATTGTGGCCTGATTTAGCAGGTCTGGAGACCGAAGTGTGCATGAAGAGCTTGGTAAGGCTGTGAATGCATGAGCTATGTCTGATGGGGGAAGGTGATCCCAGGAGCTGCCTATTTTGTGTGCCTGGGCTAACTGCAGAGGGCTTCTGCTGGCTGCTGCCTGCCTTACACCCAGTACACCCTTTCCCTGAACTTCTTGTGGTGTGCATCATAACATAACATGAAGTCAGTGACATCCTTTAAAATTACATGTGAACTTCTTCTGAAATAACTTCGACTTTCAAACAAGCTCCATCCAAGAAAAATTTTGCAAATTTATGTGAGCCTCAACCCAATTCCTCTGTGGTTGGGTTCAAGGCATCACTTGCGAAGTGTGTTTTGTCAGTTACTGCTTTCTATTTTCTGCCAAGTGCCAACTACTAGTCAGCTGACCACTGACATTTGGATTAGGAATTAACTATTCTATTCATATTACTCTCTTGGAATGGGATGCTTTGTTTTCCCTTGCTCTTCCTGTATACCTCATGAAGCAGGGCATGTATGCTGTGCTCTGCACTGGTAGATACGGTGTTGGTCCTGCTATCGCCTAGTAATTTTTTTATTTTTTTATTTTTTTTGAGAGAGAGCAAGCCAGGCAAACTGATGAAGAATCCAAAGTGAGTTGCTGGGTAAATATCAAGGTATCCCAAGTGCTTTGGTGCTTTATCAGCACAGCTTTTGCTAGGGGCGGAGTGCGTGCTATGTCCTTAGCTTTAACCAGGAAGAAAAAGAAAGTGAGTGGATTTAACTGTGTAAAAAGTTGTACAGCCTAGAAACTTGCATTGTCTGTGTTCATTTCTAGGTTTTATGCAACACACCTGTGAAAGGGTCTGGGATTATGTACAGGGATGGCTAGTGTCTTAGATAGCAGCTCTATTAGCTAAAATCATGTGTACTGGCTGTGTTAGACCAGCACAGTTATGGGAGTCAGGTTTCCTTCAGTCTTCTTCTCTGGAAGGTTTTCCGTGGAAAAAAATGAGTTTCTAATTGAAGGTTTCCTGCAACAGCCTTATGAGATGGTCAAATAGGGGACAGCTTAGATTTGGGGTTCTGGTGGGGTGAAAATAAAAGCTTAAACTATGCAACTGGGATCTTGCAGAAGAGTTCTGGTAGCTGTATCTGAAGTGGCTACTAACCTCTGCTCGCAACCCCAGCAGTGATAGTTTGGATCCAAGAAGAATAGGTACTCCCATAATGTTTTTATTATGTACAGGCCTTCTTCCCTTTTGTCCTGGAGCCATCGATAGTTGAAGAGAGCAGGTGGTAGGTTATAAATGTGCTGAAGACAAGCTGGAATCCACTTTGGGTTTAGCACTTGCTGCCTTTCAAGCTCACACACCTGCATTAATCATCCCTAATAGGGGGCAGAACTGATTAGGTGCTGCATGCTTGTGTTAAGAATGGAAGCTGCTTCCTTTGAAGATTTTTTTTTTTTTTTTTTCAGTGAAAACGAAGCATCAGAGAGATTGTACCCATTGGAACAGCAGCTTGCCAGCTGCAGGACTTGCTGCTGCTCTTCTGGAAAGCCACAACAGATTTGGCTGGGTTTATACTGTTTACTTGTGTTTCCCATGTGGAAGGGAACAGGAAGTCTCTGAGGAGAAACATGTCATAAGCAAGCTGGGTTTATAGAACTCTCTTTTGATAGTGAGGGGTAACTGAAGAAATAAGTTTCCTGGGAAAGGATTCCTCCATTCCTCATTCTTGGATGGGGGTAAGAGAGGGATGTCTCTGTGGCAATAAGATATTAGATCAAATCCTGGCTGCTGTACTTCTTTGGTAATAGGAACAATGCTGCCAGCAATTTAGAAGTACAAGGAAGAGAGGTGGAAAGGCCTAACTGCAACACAGTTGCAAGGTATTTTCTCTCATTTCTGGATTTCTGTCATTATGGCAACTTTCCTTTTTTCCTCTTGTGGGAGGTACAGGAATTGCTGCTTAGTGAAGTGAAGGTTATTGATAGCTGTCTATAATACGATGCAGTAGAACGAATGGTAGAATCACATAGAACGATTGCTTGGAAGGGACCTTGCAAACCATCTAGTTCCAACCTCCCAGCCATTGGCAGGGATGTCACCCGCTAGATAAGTTGCCCAAGGCCTTCTACAACCTGGCCTCCAACACCTCCAGTGATGGGGCATCCCCAGCTCCTCTGGGCAGCCTGTTCCAGTGCTTCACCACTTTCTGAGTGAAGAGTTTCTTCCTTATGTCCGATCAAGATCTTCCCTCTTTTAGTTTAAATCCATCCCCCCTTGTCCTGTCAATGTCTGCCCAAGCAAAAATGAAAGCAGAGGAGAGCTGCCACAGCTCCTCTAATATTAGGATCTCTTGTCAGACTGTTGCCAAAGTATCTGAGCTCTGGCACAGCCTTCAAAAATGTCCTTCCATTCCTTTCAGGGCTGCTGGGAAGTATTATACTGAGATATGAAGGTGAAGCAATGCAGAGTATGCGTGGCCAAGTCAGGAACTGATCTCTGGCCTTCCAGATTGAGTGCTTTAATTGCAGTCTGTGTTTTCTCTCAAGTGCTGCCTCTGTCTGTTTTCGATGGGTGTGCTCTTGGCACATGTGATTTGGGCATAAATTTATGCTTGCTCTGTGGCAGAACCCATACTGACATCAGGACCCCAGGCCATGTGTCACAGGATTCGATTAAAGACTTTTTTGGAACAGAGTCTCATTGCATCTGGTTTGCTTCATGACTTTGCAGAAACAAATTACGTACCAGTGATGGGTGATCTCATAGATTAAAATAAACAAACAAACAAAAAAGCCACCAGCAGCTGGGTTCCCTGAGCAGAGACTTTGCATACCTAAATATCCACCTTAGTGTTGAGCCAGATGCTGGTGCTATGAAAAGGACAGGTAGATCTGTTTTTGATTTTTTTGCTGTTAGGAACACGCAGATTTTATCTCTTATTTGATGTTCGTAGGGCTGCAAAAAGGAAGAGACACCAAAATCTGCCTGTGTGCATTTAAAAATGCCATCTAGCATGCTACTCTGGAAGGTGTGATAGTAAAATAAACGGTTTTATGAAGGTATATAAATGCACAGCTGTTATTCAGACCCTGAAACTTTAGCTTGTCTGCTTTACTTCTGTAAGATAAGCGATTCTTGCAAAGTTGATGTCCGCTTTGCTGCACAACTCAAATGATGGCAGTAAAATAAAGTCAAAGCTTGTCCCTTAAAGAAGTGCAGAATGCCCCGTGCAAAGTGTGACATGGTGTGGTGTGTGCAGGTGTTCCTTGAATGTCAGCTGATGTTCAAAGTGTCAGGATGAGCAAAATGAACCTTTGGTTTGATATGGTGTACCCATTTTGGTGGCTTTATTGCCATCCTGGCTTGCACATGGAAGCTGTTAAGATGTGGGAATGAGAGTGATATCAATCTCAGGCTTTTGAAGTGTAATACTTAAAAATGAACAGAAGTAATGAGGGCTTGTGAGAATAAGGGCTTGCCCAGAGGAGGGCTACTAAGATGATGAGAGGACTGGAGCACCTGTTGTACGAGGACAGGCTGAGAGAACTGGGCCTGTTTAGCCTGGAAAAGAGAAGGTGCGGGGAGACCTCATCAATGTATATACGTATCTGAGGGGAGGGTGTTGAGAGAGCAGAACTGGTCTCTTTTCAGTTGTGCCCAGCGACAGGACGAGAGGCAACAGGCACAAACTGAAGCACAGGAGGTTCCAGCTCAGTATGAGAGGGCACTTCTTTACTGGGACAGTGCTCTGGGACAGGCTGCCCAGAGAGGCTGTGGAGTCTCCTTCTCTGGAGACATTCAAAACCTGCCTGGATGCCATCCTGTGCAATGTGCTCTAGATGATCCTGCCGGCAGGGGGGTTGGACTAGTTGATCTTCAGAGGTCCCTTCCAACCTTGGCTGTTCTGTGCTTCTGAGAAGTGCATGAAGGTATGGGCCTATTGCTTCATGTGCCTTCACTGCGTGGCCTACCTGCAAAGTCAGTGATGCTTTAGTTACCTGTCATGACCCTCTGAAGGATTAATTGCCTCTGACTTGTAAAGTACTTCAGTAATAAAGACTTCATACATTGTTTTGTTGCTGCTTTAAAGGAGTGGGGGGAATGGATAGGAAATCCCTGCCTTATAACTGCAGTGCCTTCATGTGAAGGCTTTTGTGGCTGCTGTTGACTCTGGGGCTGTGGCCTGATAACTCTCCTCATGATCTGTGGCAGGAAGTATTTAATACCAGGGAATGTGTAAGTCAGTATATCTTTCACAAAGTTACTAAATATCCTTTTAAGTTATGAGAAGCATATGTGAAAGCATGTATGTGTGCTGTGGTGGTTCTACCTGCTTTCTACCACAACCTCTCTCTCAATCTCCCTCCTGGAAGGGAAAGTGGGAGAAAATATGTTGGAGAGGGCTCGAGGGTTGAGATAAGGACAGGGAGAGCATTCCAGAACTATCATCACAGGCAAAACAAACTCAGCATAGGAAAATTATTAAAATTTATTACTTATTATTAACAAGCTACAGCAGTGAGAAATTACAAGCAAACTAAAAACACCTTCTCCCCATCCACCATCTTCTATGTCCTCCCCCTGAGCAGTGCAGGGGAACAGGGACTGGGGGCTGTAGTCCGTTCCTAACACTTCATCTTTGCTGTTCCTTCTGGGTCACTCTCTGCCCCTGTTCCAAACTGGAGTCCGTCCCACAGGTTACAGTCCTTCCCAAACTGATCCTGTGCAGGCTTTCTGCAGGCAACAGCTCTTCAAAAACTGATCCAAATAGAGGTCTGTGCCACAGGGTCCATCCATCAGGAGCACACTGCTCCAACCTGGGTCCCCCATGGGCAGCAGTTCCTGCTGGGTCACCTGTGTGGTCTCCTGTCTACAGCATGCAGTCCATCCTAGGGACTGCTCCTGTGGGGGGTTCTCCCCAGGCCGCAGCTTCCTTCGGGGCACACCCACCTGCTCCGCTGTGGGCTCCTCCACGGGCTGCAGTGTGGAGATCTGCTCCATGTGGGACCCATGGGCTGCAGGGAGACAGCCTGCTCCACCAGGGGCCTTGCCACAGGGGACTTCTGCTCTGGTGCCTGGAGCACCTCCTGCGCTCCTTCTGCACAGACCTTGGTGGCTGCAGAGAGCTTTCTCACTCCTCCCTGTCCCAGCTGCTCTTGTTCAGCAGTTTTTTTCCCTTTCTTACAGAGGCTCTCACGAAGGCGCTGCCACCATCGCTTTTTGGCTCAGCTCTGGGCAGCAGTGGGTCTCTTTGGAGCACTCTGGAACCAGCCTGTATCTAACATGGGGCAGCTGCTGTATTCTCATCACAGAGGACACCCCTGCAGCACCCTGCTACCAGAACCTGTCCACGTAAACTCAGTACATATGTATACACTTGCACATTAACACCCTTGCCTTTCTTTTTCAGCTGGATATCGTAGCACATCTTGTTAGGCATAAGCAGGGCATGCAGAGAGTGAATAACAAATGGCACTGTGAGATTCAGCACAAATAGACAAGAGCTGTTGGGTGGAGGGAAGAGGCAGTGGGATGTTTCTGGGGAGAGATTTGGGTTAAGGGCAGAGATACAGGATGGTTCAGTGGCTGGGAGAGAAATATTCTTTCCATGTAGGATCCCTGTTGCTTTAACTAGTGTTCTGCAAATGTTCCATTAGGTAATGTACATGCTTGAGAGGTGTCTGCCATACTCATCTGATGCCTGCGTGACATAGTTCCCACCTTGTGGTGCAGGCAGTGTCAGCAGGATGCTCGTAACCATGTTGGGGAGTAGGTGGTCCAGAGACCAGCTGATGTGCACTGCATACTGCCAGAAATTTCAGCAAGCTCATCTTGCAAAGTTGGGTGTTCTGACCCGCTCTCATTAGTGGCTGCGTATTCATGACGGCCCTGTTACGAATAAGTGAATTCAGACACGTGTAAGATGACACAAGAAGCCAGACCCAGTTGTCAGCTGGTGTGATCCTGCTCTCTTCTTTGGTTGTGCTTGTGAGGGGAATTAAAGTGCATCACAGAGCACTGGTGTGTGGAGTGTGGAATAGCAAAGGGTAAAGGAGAGGCAGTACGGCAGAGAGAAAGGGAAGGGACAGTACAGGCTTGGGTCAGACTTGGTACTGGGGTGCCTTGAGTGCATTTTCCTGGAAGTCAGAGCCTTCTTTTGGCCTTTACGTGTGGCTTTTACCATAGGAGGTGTTCTTACAGGTAGATGATTAATACATGAATGTACCTTTCCGTTTCTCTACCTGATTACCAGTTGTGGTTTGAACTGTTGTGCTCTCTGCTCTTCAGAGAATGTAAGGGTCTCCGTGTACTAGGTATCATTCAACCTGTGGTTCTGTGCATGGTTGTTCCCCTTCTCTTCTCTGCAAAGTAGACAAACAGATGATAGAAGAAAGGTTTAACAAAGTATTTTACAAATGAGAAACTGAAGCCCATGAAGATGTATTGATTTGATAAGGGCTACACAGGCAAGCAGTGACAAAGCCTTGTATTAAATGCAAATGTAACTCCTTGTCTGGTTCTTTAACCACAGTGTCGTTAATATTCATGACTGCATAGAATTGAGGAATTTTTATCATGGATTAGGGCCTGGTGTGACATGCTGCAGACACAGAACAAAGACCGTCCGTGCTCCTGGGAGGTGCCTGGCTGCCCTCGCTTGTGCCTGCTGAGGCTCAGCATTTTTGTTTGGTACAGAAACAAGCTTGTGTGCCACTTTTTAGGAGTCATGTTCAGAAAGCAGCATCTCTAGGTGCCAGCAGCAGTAATCTTACAGCAGATCATGACGTGATAATTAATGCACAGTATCTTCTAATGATCTGTTGTTATTCAGAGACCACATGAAGCGCACAAACTCAACCTTGCTCACATAGCATTCAACAGAACATGTGACAGGATTAAACACGTATTGGATTTTTTTAAATTAAAATGATGCTATTTTTGGAGTGGGACAGATGGTGATTTTCTACCTTTTGCTTTTGTTTTAAAATTTAACAACATAAGAAGCACTTTGTACCTTTGAAGCTTTTTTGTCACCGAGCAGGCTAGAAATGTCTATGCCACTATATAATATCTAAGTTGGGCTTCTCAAGCAGTTATATAATTTCATTAGAGCTGATGAATTCAACCCCTAATATTATGGGATTTATGAGTAACAGTCACAAGACTGCAGTTTTGGACCCCTGCAACCCTTTCCTGTTCTGGACATCTGACAAATGAACAGCCAGGCATGTGCCTATTCATATCTTTCCTTCCTCACCGATGTATATGTGGAAAAACTCGAAGCCCTGCTGCATGTAGAGGTGACTTTTAAATGTGTTTGTTTGTTTGTTTGTTCTCTTTTTCCTCCTCTCCCTTGGCTGAATGATAAATACGGTATGCTCCTGACTAACTGGTGGTTTGAATTCCCTGAGAGCTGTCTGGCCTGATAGTAGATACCTCTCTCCATCCTTGGCATGTACTGAGGAGTTGAAAAGTTCATTGCTGTCTTCAGGGTTTGATTAGCATATTCTCTTGCAGAGAAGTGTTACGTAGTCCTTAACTGGTGGTTTTGTGTTACACAGTGAGGTGGCACTTCTATGGCTCATGAGTATACCTATAGTCATACTGGAGAACTAAAAAGGTTGAAGTCTGGATTCCTGGGTTTAAGTGGAAGAAACTTGTTTAAAACAAACCTGCGTATGCTGTTGTGGAGGCCTTATAGTATCACATGGGCTGTAAGCTGGAGCGTTTCCTAGAATGTATGCATTAGGGTATCTCTTGTCTTTTAATGCTTTTAATGCTGTTTTGCTCAGTAGAGATGTCTGGGTGCTACCATAGTAATCAAAATTCCTAAATGTCTAACTTGTCTGTTGCCATGAGCTCTCTTTGGAACCTTGCATAATCGCTTCTCAAATGGCACTTGCTGTTTCCATAGCACTTAAGGGCTCCAGTAAGCCCAATCTGGTTGGCCCCTGCAAGCAAGTCCAGTTTAAAAAAAAAAAAAAGTCTCTGCCCTAGCCAGTCTTGGTTTCTCATTCCGCTATGGCTACAGACCTGCTCTCTGCTCAGCTAGTGTTGTTTTTCTCTCCAGCCCTGTCAGTGCAATTCTCTACTTCTTTGCCTCTTCCAGTGCAGTTTTTCAACTGCATGCAGTTGCAGCAGCCTCTTGCTGGTTTTGTGGTTCGAGTCATGTTTACTCAGAAAGTCATGCTCTGCTGCATGTTTATGCCATTGCTAATTTCACTTGGAGGTGAACGAGGTCTCAGATGTTGTTAGCAGCTGCTTGGAATAATAGCAGCTGAAACGTGCTTTTTAGAGAGCTGACTGATAACAAATGTTGTTGTTTTTTTAAAGATGCGAGTTATTCAAGACATGTTAATTTTTATTTATCTATTTATGTCTTACAGTGGAAGTTCACCAGTTGTTGCAATAGTGGGAGCTGAATCTGTCTTGCTGAGTAACCTACTTGGAGGCAGTGTACCTTGCTGCACAGTAATAAAACACTGCTCCGTCAGCTTCGAGTTTCCAAGTCTGCCCATCAGGGAGGAATCAAATGGAAGCACAAGACTGTAAAGCAGAGCACATGCCTAGCTAATCTACCCACATGAATATCTAAACTTGCTTCCTGTTTTGAAGCCTAATGCAATTCTGTAGCCTTTAGTGGGCTATTTGTTACAAATATTTATAACAGCAATTTCATTAGATTTAATACCCCTAAATCAGGGTGTTCAGGCTGAGAGCTATATTCTTGGAGGATGGGTAGTGTGAGAAGCTGTTGTAGCCCTTGGACTAGAACTTTTTAAAAGTACGTTTAATGTACAGGATGATTCTTGCCCAGTGATTATTTCAGGCTTGATAACAGATTAATTTCCTTTCCTATTTCCCACCATTCCCTTCCCTCCTTTCTCTGCTGCCTTGTGACTTACAGGTTCCTTTTCTCACCTTCTCCATAGAGCTGCCAGGAGCCGAGGGAGTGTCATCTCGGGGAGAGGGGTAGATCTTGAAGACCTGTCACGAGATACGGCCCTGAAAATGTGGAGAAATTAAGTTCATCTGTTTTAAATCAGGCCCATCAAAATAAACCCTGGAAAAGTGAGGGAGAGGCACTTTAGCTTTTTCCATGTCATCAACACACCGAAAATGCCTGCAATTTAAATGTTTTGTGGCTGTTTATGTTAAAGATAATTGTTCACCCTAAAATTCCCAACAAACCCTAGAGAACCAGTCATATTTTCCTAAACTTAGGAGAGGTAAAGACCGTGCTTCTGTTCTGCAGTGGGTAACGTTTTCGGTTGTATCATTCTGCACAATTTAGGGTAGACACTCCTGACCGTGACTGCCACGCGAACATTAACTATGACATTCTACGTAAAAAGCACCCAGAAAGAGGGTGGAGCCTGTAAATCTAAATCTGCCTTGTCATGGCCTAGTTATTGCAGCAATGACACTAAGCGAGAGCCCTGTAATTATGTTGGTAATATTGGATAATCACATTAGGATTCTCAGCTATGGTAAGTCTATGTAGGGCTAACTAAGTCTCTGCTTCACTCTTGCTGAGAATCTGGCCCATCAGCTCTACATGAGCTTAAGCCTTTGTTTTACCTTGGGAGAAGTCCTTTGCTACGTTAAATATGTTAGATGCTCTATTAAAGTTTGTCTGGTGGTATTTAAAGACTAGATGTTAAGTAACGCTGCAGCTGGAGCTGAGAGAGCTACTGCTGTCCTGGGCAATGAGAGGAATCTTTAAATTACGGGGCTCTGGCTGCACACCTTGGGCTTTGCAGTTCTTTGCCTTGCTGGTGCCTGTTGTCTAATGGATGTGCATGACACTGGAGGGATTGTTGCTTCTTTTTTTCCCCCTTTCCCCCACCCACTGCATCAGCCGTGCAGTAGTTCCACTGTGTACCTGACACAAAGCTGATGCAGATGCTGGGCTCTCCAAGTCCAGTGAACTTGCTTAGCATGAAGCTGCTGAAGAGATTCTCTCTGGCCAGCAGCGGAAGCTTCTCTTGTTTTGAATGTTTGAATAAAATATGCAGACTGTATTGCTAATACGCGCAACATTACTTTGCAGAGACCAAATTGTTTCTAGCTGGAATGTGAGCTTTGTGGGGTATTTCTTGCTGCTTGAAATGCTTATCAGTGGTGGAAGAGAGCAGAGCCTGATGCCTGAGCCTTGAGACCTGGAGTTCCAGCATTGCATGTGCAGTTCTCCTGCCTGCCACAGGCTGTGTGAAACACAAGACTGAATGTGAGTTCAGGACTTTCTCTGCTCAGAACTGGTGTTGATATAAATATAAACCACGTGAACTGGGAATTTACCTTGATGTCCCAGGACTGCTTTCCTGTATAGATGAATATCCGAAGGTTAAACTCCCAGAGCTGTATCTTTCCTCTTGGAAAGGAGCATGGGGAGCTTCACAGGGTCTGCTCCTGGGTGTGAAAGGTCCTGCATTACTTTTTCCACCATCTCATTTACTTCATAGCTACTAGGCCTGCAGAGATGATGGGCCTTGGTTCTCTGTGTTTTAGAGGCCTTGAGATGAAGGAGAACCCAAACAGTAGTATGCAGAGACCAGTGGTCCATATTCCCAATACATAGAGTTCATCTTAATAGCTTGTTCCAAATGCTATTCTCACCAGCCAAAAGCAGCTAGGAGAGGCAGGGGCAGGCCTTTTCGGTTGAAGCAGTCCCTTAAACTTAGCATGGTTGTGCTTTTGCATAAGTCAAGGGACTTTCTTTGTTTTGTTTTAATAAACAAACAAACATCATCATCAACAACAAAAATACTAAAGCTTGTTATTTCCTTTGAGGTAGAAAATCTCAGCTGAGAATAGACCTGTTTAGTTTAGCATTATCTGCTTTTCTCAGCTGGAGAGTCTGTTGGCAGTGGATAAGGGGTTTTGTTTTGTTTTTGTTCGGAACTGAACTCTGGTGTTTAAAACACAGGCACACGCGTGCTGCTTGGAGTTAAAGGAGCCTGGTCTTCCTGGTTCTACAGAGACTACTTACTGCTTGTTCTGTTTTCTGTGTGGTGTCCCGTGTTTCACCCCTCTATTTTCATGGCCACCTTAAGAAAATTGTTCAAGTCAAATGTAGGGTTGTGAATTTTTCTCTGCCAGCCTGTTCTGTTTCAGCTGGTAACTGAGCACACCCTATCACTACTTTGTGCTTGAGCTTGCAGTTGGTTGATGCAGCTTAGCCTAGGTAAAGAGAAACCTAATTTTGTAGCCTGGATCATGGGAAACAAACACCAATTACATTCATGTACTCCTGAGACATGATGCAAGCCTGTGACTCTAGGATAGGCTATGTGTTTTCTGTGTGCACAACCTGAGGGTGAAGTATCTTCACTTAAGGATGTAAAATAGCATGTAAACACCCTAGTGCAACCAAAGGATTATGGAACTGGGTGAGAGAGTGAGTCATGGGTATTAATTAAATTCCAAACCCCACGTGTCACAATGAATGACACTTCAACATGTAGTAATAAACCATCAAAATACAAACACAAAGGAGAGCATTAATACAACCAGCACTGCTTCGTGTCTTTAGTCTTCGTGCTAGGTAATCCAGAAGAGACCTGCTGGGTACCATACCTCCATCTTTGCAGGTGTCCTGGAGAAAAGGCTGGCAGTAGGTTGTTAATATCTGTGGAGTGTCGGGTAAGAAGCAGGGGCTGAAATCAAGTCAGTGGAGAGCTTGGTGAGACTTCCTGGTGGTGATGGTAACAGCACCCCAGGAATAACTGCTCAGAAGCATGCAGAGAATGTATAAATAGAGTGGTTAAAGAGGGGGGTTAGATGGATGGTCAGGAGTGACTGTTGACATTGCCAGCCCTGCCTCCAAGCAGGAGACTGAGTCGGGTGCAATCCTGTGCCGGTGTGGTGTGGCGACCTAGGGCCTTCTTGTTCTGCTGAGGCAGGCCTGTGTTACTTACCAGCATCTTGGTAAGTGGAAAAAATTACAAGTCAGTGAAGACTGACTTTTTTTTGCCAAAGTCTTTACCAGCAAGAGCTCCAGCCACATGGCCCAGGCCCCAGAAGGCAAGAGCAGGGACTGGGAGAATGATGAACTACGCAGTGTAGGAGAAGATCAGGATCAAGACCATCCAAGGAACCTGAAGGTGCAGACATCAGTGGGGCCTGATGAGATATATCTTTGGTCCTGAGGGAACTGGTGGATGTAGTTGCTAAGCCACCATCCATCATATTTGAGAAGTTGTGGGAGTCTGGTGAAGTTCCTGCTGAACTTTCAAGGGGAAACATAATGCCCATTTTAAAAAGGGAAGAAAGGAAGGACAGGGAACTACAGGCCAGCCAGTCTCACCTCTGTGACTGGCAAGATCATGGAGCAGATCCTCCTGGAAACTTGGCTAAGGCACATGGAAAATAAGAAGGTGATTGGTGACAGCCAGCATAGCTTCACTAAGGGCACATCGTGCCGGACAAATCTGGTGGTCTTCTGTGACAGGGTAACAGCATTGGTAGATAGAGGAAGAACAACTGGAAGAATATACCTGGACTTGTGCAAAGTATTTGGCACTGTCCCCCGTGATATCCTTGTCTCTAAATTGGAGAGGCATGGATTTGATGGATGAACCATTTGGTGGGTAGGGAATTGGCTGGAGAGTTGCAATCCAAGAGTGGTGGCTGACAGCTCAATGTTCAGGTGAAGATCAGTAATGAGTGGTGTTCCTCAGGGGTCGGTATTGTGACTGGTGCTGTAACATCTTTGTCAGTGATGTGGACAGTGAAATTAAGTGCACCCTCAGCAACTGTGCCGATGACACCAAGCTGGGTGGTGCGGTCGACACGCTGGAGGGAAGGGATGTCATCCAGAGGAACCTGGACAGACTTCGAGGTGGGCCTGTGCAAATTTCATGAGGTAGGTCCAACAAGGCCAAGTGCAAGGTCCTGCATCTGGGCCTGGGCATTCCCAAGTACAAGCACAGGCTGGGTAGATAATGGATTGAGAGCAGCACTAAGTAGAAGGACCTGGGGGTGCTGGTTGACAAGAAGCTTTACATGAACCAGCAATGTGTACTTGCAGCCCACAACGCCAGCCATGTCCTGGGCTGCATCGAAAGCAGTGTGGGCAGCAGGGGAGGGATGAAGGGGATTGTCCCTCTCTGTGCTGCTCTCGTGAGACCCCCCCTGGAGCTCCGAGGCCCCCAGCACAAGAAGGACATGGAAGTATTAGAAGGAATCCAGAGGAGCCCACGAGGATGATCGAGGGGCTGCAGCACCTCTGTTGTGAAGACAGGCTGAGGGAGATGGGCTTGTCCAGCATGGAGAAGAGAAGGCTCTGGGGAGACCTTAGAGTGGCCTGCTGGCCCCTAAAGGGGGCTGCAGGAAGGCTGGGGAGGGACTCTTGTCAGGGACTGTGGTGATAGGAGAAGGAGTAATAGCTTGAAAATAAAGGGGAGTAGGTTTAGATTAGGTATAAGGAAGAAATTCTGTCCTATGAGGGTTGTGGCACTGTAACAGAAGTTGTGGATGCCCTATCCCTGGAATTGCTCAAGGCCAGGCTGGATGGGGCTTTGGACAACCTGATCTAGTGGGAGATGTTCCTGCCCATGGCAGTGGGCTTGGAGTTAAATGATCTTTTAAAGTTCCTTCCAACCATTCTCTGATCCTATTGCAATTTGGAGACAGTGAAGTGAAAGTTGGTGACAGCCTACCTTGTCCATTAATCTTGTAATTGTTGGCCTACCTGTATTCAACTTCTCTGGTTCTCATTGGGGCAAGAATAAACTCCTCTTTTTTATGCAAACTTATGTTAGTCATAAAGCTGTGAAACCGCTGGAAAGAAGTTTGACGGCCTCAAGTGCTCACTGTTTTGGATGCTGCTGAGGTGGAGATGACCATAAAAAAGAGAATATTTGAGGCCACCCTAGTGATCCTGCAGTTATCTGCTTAACTGCAACAAGCCTGAAGTTTTCACGCAGGGAAAACTGAAATGCTCTTTGTCTGCAGACTCATAGTAGTAAATTAACTCCTACTGTCTCCTGGAAAAGCAGAGGGTGTAGGAAACACTATTGGACTGTATCTGTGGTTAATCTTAAAACAGACTGAAGAAAGTTTGTGAGTAACAGATTTAATGTTCACTTCTAAGACTAGATTCTTGTCTAGAGTCAGGGCCCTTTGCGATATGTGGTAGAACCAGGAAACCTCTGCAAATGTGTCTTCCTGTTAGTAATATGTTGTGCCATACCCAAGGGGTGTTGAGAGGGTTTTCTGGTCCAGTCCAGCTAGGGTGACAGAACAACAGGAGGTCTTTTATAGGACCTGCTGATCCTATTGACTTGAACTGTGTATTGGATATCAGGGGGTTGTTCTGTCTTGTTGCCAGCGTAGGTCTGTTTAGCAGGTATGCTACTTTCCTGCAAAAACCCTGCTGAAGTGCATTGTATGCAGAGAAGAAGGGAGCTTAGCTCTGAGGGTGTGCCCTGGAAGGCCTGTGTCTGAAAGGATTGATGTTGCCAACTCTGCTGGTACCCGAATCTGTTGCTAGAAGCCGGGCGACGTCGAAGTCCTCAGCTGTTTGAGGAGGAAAAAACAAAGGAGCACCCTGGGGACAGCAGCAAGCAGCTGATGCTGCCCACAGCCATGTGCTGCTGCCTGTGCCAGCAGCAGTTTCCCAGCAGCAGCTGGGAGGAGATGGGGAGCGGGCTGGTGTCACTGCCTTACTGCAAGTGGCTGTAGTCAGGGTTTTTTTTTCTGGCCTTTCTCTGGTTGAACACCTGGAGGTGCCAAAGCAAATCTTACAGCGCAAATCTGCTTTCTGGAAATGGCCCCCAAGGGCTCTTTTCTGCAAGGCAGATGTCTGTGATGTGAGCTGTGTAAGCATGCCTTTGCTTTCTACTGCTGCCATAACCCGTGTGTTCTTATACTGACTTGCGTGTTCTTTGCTCAGGTACTATTTTTATTTTTTTTTTGCCTTTTTTGTTAATCCTAGGCTCTCCTGCATTAGTCCTGTAAAAGACCAGGATGTGAGGCAAAGAAGACATATTTGCAAATTGCTTGTGTTTCTGACAGTCTCCATCTCAGGGAAGTGGGAGCAGAGAGAACGTTCCAGGTTGAAATCAGCAAATCCGGGATTTATGAGTATCTTCTGGACTTTCTTTGACCAGTGATACAGCAGTGATCTTGAGCATTATGCCCTGACACAAAGCCTGACTCATCACTGTGGCTTCTTAACTAAACCTCGAAAGACTTTAAAAACAAGTCCTGAGGGGGTGGTTGTGTTTTTGTTGGTTTTTTTTTTTTTTTAAATGACTTATTTAAAGATGTTAATGCTGGCATCACTCTGTAACTCTAAGGGCATTGTAGATGATTGATAAAGCAGAAGAATAATGTGCAGTGTATCCTGACTGTTCCAATTCCCTGTTATGTATCAAGGGCAGAGCACTTCGCAATACCGATCCCAGTTTGTGGGAGGATTTTTAAATAAAAACAGGTAATATTAGAACACAAAACTTATTTTGGGGTGAAATATCCTGTCCTGAAAACAAAGAGCTCAGAACTGATGAAGAAGTTGTATCCAAAGGGGAAAAATGGTATTTGAGATGATACCTATTTTAATACCCTTCTGCTGGGCAATGAAAGAGTGGAATAAAAGATAGCAGAAAATATAGTAGTGCAGATTAATACTGACAAAAGTAGTGCCTAACACAGCTGAGTAGTGGAACTACAGTTAAAATTAAAAGTCTGTATAAAGATAAATTTGCAAATATGTGTGGAGGATAATGCAAGATCACACAAGACATGATCAGTAAGAGACTATTTCCTAAGCTTTCCTCCCCATTATCATCATATTCTTGGGATCGAGTGTTGTGGCTTCTACAGGCAGTGCTGGCTGAGCCTCCTTTTGACAGCAGAGCTTGTCACAAAGATTTGATGCTTTCTAGAAGTAATGGGAGGTTTCTCTGACTGTCTCTGTGGCTTAGCACCCCTAATGCATGTCTCAGGAGAGTATTTTAGGGGACCTTGTGTGTTTTTTGTCTTGTCATCTTGTCAGATGAGTCACTTGTCCGTCTTTATCCTTGCTTTATAGGTGGGGAGAACTGAGACTGTTCATTCTTGAAAACTAGCACTGAGAGCTGCAGGAGAGAAGTACTGGTACATTGGAGTGCTTTTCCTTGATGTGCTTGCAGAGCTTGATGCTAGCGTTGGCTGAACTTGGCTGTTGTCTAAAATAATTACAGATGGTAGTATTGCCAAACTTTGTCCAAACTATTTTTCTTGGCCTTTTTTATTTATAGTGAAGGATAAGTGATTCCAAAGTGAAGGTTTGCTGAAGCTATCTTTGTTCATGGAAATGATGCCCTGGTACTTCGGTACTTCATGACCAAGAATGACTGTTGCGTATATACAAATGGAGGAAAACATCTGTTGTGTTAAACAGCAGCATGCTATCCCAGGTGAAGAGAGGTGTTGGAGGTGTACAGGGTGGCTTTCCCAGTACAGCAGCAAAGAGAAAATGGCTCTGGGGTTGCCAAGTGATGCTGTCTAGTAAAGGGTAATGCTGTATCTGTGTGTTGTGGCTGCAGCCATGGAAAAAGAAGTGCTGGGAACTATGTTTTATTAAGTCTTTGGGAATGGTGAAGTTAGAAACACCCTAATCAAAGAGAGTCGATACGGTTTTCCTGTAAACGGATCACAGCATTCTGACCAGGGGGTGGGAGGATATTGGGCTTGCCTCTTGTACTTAAGAAAGTAAATGCCAAGGAAGTTCTTCTGGCTTGTGAGATAAGGCAAAATATGACATAATTCTTGATTGGTTAGAATCGATAAGCATTTGGATTGTGCAAATAAGGAGTGACTTTGTGCCTGGTTCGGCAAAGCACTTATAATGAAGTATCTGCTGGCATAATCAGGGCTTAAAGTGCCTTGCTGGCTGTCCCTGGAGATGAAATTTTCCTGGGACAGTTGTTGGGGACATCTGCAAAGTACTTGGCTGTCCCTTTATCTTCAATACTAAAGCACTGTGGGCTGTCCTGAACACACAGCTTTGAGGTGGATGAGATAAAGCTAAAACACAGAAGGCTGGAAACAGTTTGGTGGAAAACCACATGCATTGTTTGTCCTGCTCAGAAAAGAATTTCACCCTTGAAGAATAAAGTTTTTAGTGGCAACCAGGACGTTTATCTGGAACTCCCACAGTTCCTGATATTGTTAATTTGTTTGTAGAAGGGCAGCGGAGAAAATTCAAAATGAAGCAGTGATTTTTAGAGGTGGAATTAATGGTGAGATAGTTGGCTCCTTCAGGCCTGCTGACTTGCCTGCCTTAACTGAAAAGAGGAGTGATTCTTCCTTCTCAAACTTTTCTTCTTTGGATTATCAAGCATGGCCTTGGAAAGAGATATAGAGGTTGTGATCTAAGACAAAACTTTAAACTGTTTGTGCAGGGAATGCTTATCTGTGCCATGGAGGTGTTTTTCGCTGTTACTGCAGAGCTCAAACGTGCATGTAGGAGATCATCATGCTACACGTCTTGTTGCTGTTTTCATGTCTTTGGGAGGCACATTCTGTGTGGGTTGTAAAAAAAAAAAAAAAAAAAAAAAAAAATAGGTATCCTGCCTGATAGTGTTTGGGTGAAGCTATTTCTGGTTTTGCAGCTTATCTGATGGCTCCTAGTGGAGGATCAGCATAGCCAGGCAACGTGGAAAATGCTGTGTGCTTCACCAGTGGCTAGTGAAAGGGGCTTTGGTCCTGTGTGCTCTGTGAAATCTCACCTGCTTTCAGTTCATGTGTACAGGGCAGAGTCTGACCAGTCTTCTGGGCTCTGATTAACCCCGGTGAAGAGATCTGTCGAACTGGTGCTTCCAAAGCCGTCAGCTGCAGAGGGTTTTGCTGGGTTACACGTGCTTTCATTGGCTCAGCATGAGTGCCATGAGGCTTGTTGTGGGGGCCTGTTGTCTGACAGGCACAAAATCTAGCAGCGGTACTGCCTTGTTTCCTTCTCTGCTGTTGAGGTAGTTACCTGAAAGGGTGTGAGAGAAGGTGGAGCAGCAGAACTTAATGGAGCTCAAACAGCTGGGTAAGCAATTGTGTGGGGAGATACAGTAAGGTGCTGGTAGGAGGGGGCCCTCGGGGCAAACCATTTCTGATGGCTTTCCCCACCATCACCAGCAGCGTTGTGCCAGACCGACAAGGACAAGGTGGACCTGCTTGTCCAGCAGACGCAGGCAGTGCCAGAGGGCAGTCGTGTTCATCAGGGTAAGGGGGGCAGCGTTCAATGCTACGCAGCTGTCCGCTCTAGCAGTGCTCACTGAGCTCAACTCAGTTGTGTTCACCAGTGAAAGGCAGCTCTGGAAGAGCCTGTCACAAAAGGGTGATGGAGAGAGCAACAAATTTCTCTCAATTTCCTCACCATAGGATTAGTTCGTGCAGCTTGCTGGGAAGTAATATCTTGTGCTTGTTTTTAGATAGGCATTGCTGGCTGCTGTGGAGTGCTGGTTGTGGGAGCTTTTAGTCCAGTATGCTTGAATTACTTAAATGCAGCAATGCTATCTTATTACCTCGCTCCACTCCTGTGAGGAGCTAAGAGAGGGGATCACGTGCAGCTTTTGCAGCTGGTTTTACCTAGTTCAGAAGTGCTTGCCTAGCTGTGAAGAGTTCTGCATCCTGCTGGAATTACAGAAGGGCAGAAAAAATGACGGCCAGTGCTGGAAACCAGCCAGTACGCTGACACAAGCCTACATGGAAAAATGCTCTGGCATCTGTATTGACTGGGGATAATTGGAGTTTCCCTTTTTTTTCAGCTTATCCTAGAACCAGTTAGTAGCAACAGTCAGGCAAGGAGTGCATAGTGAGAGAGCTGCATTCCTGTGCTGCTGTGGTGGCAGCTGCAGGCTGAAGTGTGGCCGGCAGTGATGTTTCCCGAGGTACTTGTGGCTGTTGCCAGCTCTGAGGTGATGGTGATTGCAACACTGACTGTTTACTGCCTGCTCAACAGTATTAGTATGCCTTAAGAGGGGCATATAAATAACTTTTTGTCTCTTAGAATGAGCACTTTATTTTAGCTTCTGCTGCCTTGTGCAGGAAAAATTTCATGTCCTTTATAACTCTTAGTCACAGGCACTTGTTTGGGAATGTAATGGAAAACTGTCCTCTGAACTGACTTTCAGGCTTATTTTTTTGTTTTTCTCTCTGGATTTATTTGCTGTATTGCATCCGAAGTGCAAATTAGTCCCTTGTCTTTCCCTTTCCATACCTGTACTGGAAAAAAGCTCTACCTGGGAAGATGCGAGGGTGTTCCTAGTGCCTGGGTTTCTTTGCTTCCAAGCTGTGCTGTTGTGTGACCATGGTCTTGTGCAGCACAGCTTTCTGACTACACCTGAGGCAGCAGAGGCTCTTGAGCTGACCTTTGCTGGCTTGGGCATAAATCCTGGTGTGTCTGTGTGTTGTACTGGAGCTGGCGCATTGCATTACAGCTGGCAGTTTCTGGCTGTTGAAAGGGTTGTCTTGCTTGCTGGTCACCGAGAATAGAAGTTTAATGTTCCTGTAATGTGCATCTGGTGGTGCCTCATAATAAGTGCTTGTCAATTTGCCTCTGATCTATTTCCTTTTATCTTTGTCCAGATTTAGCAAAATTGGGGGTTGGACTGGGATAAACCAGGAAGAAGCTGGTTGTGGTCTGAGACCCTGGGAGCTGAGGCATCTGGGGTGGTGATGGTACAGATAGGTATTGTGCAAGGGGAAGGGATAAACAGTGGGGAGTTCACAAGGTAGTAGCTAAAATGTACTAGTTTTAATGTTGTTCTGAAAAAAACATCCAAGTTCAGTTAAATGCTGTGTGAGTGGTGTAAGCAAAACATGCGTGTTCAGCGCAGCAGTGAGCACGTCTCCCTGGCAGCCAGCAGGAGCCGGGCAGCACCTGGCCTCAGTGCTGCAGCCCGCAGGAGAGGATGCCCATCAGCTTCTGCGAACAAATCTCTCGTCGACAGAGTAACGCTGTGTGGTAGGTGAGAGAAAACTCTTAAGTCCATTCAAAGTCTTCCCAAGGCAGTGTGGGCTGCGGTCCGGGTGCTTGATTGCTTGGTGCCTTCCTGGGCTGTGCTGAGCAGCCGCGCTGCCTGGGGCTCTGTGACGCTGCCAGGTGAAGGTTTCAGCCATCTGCTGGGTCCTCCTGCTCTCTGTCATACTTTGCTGAGAGGTGAGCTGCTTCTTGTGCCTGCTGCTTACCAAGGAAGTTGTTGCTGTGGGAGTACAGAAGCCAGTCTGGAGGTGCTCGACCTTCACAAAATTATTCCAAATGTCCTGCAAACGGACTTCGATCTTGTTTTCCTTGAAGCTGTTTGTGTATGAGCAATGCAGCAAGCAGTTGCTGTTATTTGAACTTCTCTCTCCCTTTCTGCTTCATTCATCCTCCTGCCTTTTTGCTGAGTGCTTTGCAGTCCTGCTCTCTGCATACAAGGCTGATGGTGCTGAAGCCAATTAGCAGCAGAAGGTGTAATAAATGCTGAGGAATTCAAATTGAGGTGGCATTTTCCACACCTTCTCAGATTTTAAAATGTGCAGTGGCTACCTGAGGGAAGTTAGATGTTCTTGATGTTGCTGTGCCTTTCTGGACTACATCCGGGTACAGCAAAAAATTGGGCTGTTAACTGTTACTTGGAGGGAGTATTATGCCCTATTTTAACTAAGGCAATTGGAGCAGAGGACATAATAGTTGCTTAGAAAGTAAAACTTAGACATCCTCTCTTGAATGGATGTGGATCATCAAGTCTTGCATCTCATATAGCACAGATGCTTACTGTAGGTTCCTGTATAAAAATTGCTATATGTAGCCTGATTAAATCAATACTTGTTTTCTCTGGAGAGAAGCATGCTGCTTTTACTAGTAGCAAAATTGCCATGATTTAATCAGCTGTCAGTGGGAGTTTAATAATAAAGTAACCAAATTGGTAGGTGTGTTTGCAGGCAAAATAAGTTAAATGATTTTGAACAGCTTCCATTTGTGGTGGTGTCAGCTGAAGTTTTCAGGAGTTGAAGATAAGGAAGAGAAGGACACAAGAAGGTAATTTTCCTTTGACTTGTGTAGGAACATCAGATGCACGCCAACTTCTCAGCAAACTCTGCAGCCATCTTCCTTGGGAGCAGTTCCACCTGATGTATGCAGCTCTTGCTTGCTCCACTTGGAAGATGCTCCAGGCCATATTTCTGTCAGGTCCCAATATGCTGGTGTTGCAGGCCTGTATCAGAAAGTATTTTTTAATTCTTAATTTCTCTTTTCTTTGAGCTGTTGGGGTGGTTTATCTCTGTTGCAGAGGCTGTAGTTTCCTTTGCCAGTTGGCCCTGTTTGCTTGTAAGAAAACCTGCATGATGTACATATCCTAGAAAGGGTGCTCTAGGAGTGCAGTGGTTAATTAGTACAGGATCCAGAGTAGAGGAAAGGTACCTTGCACAACACTCTGCTGATGAGATCTGTGGCTGGTGTGAAGAGTTACCAGCCCCACCTCAGCTGAAGCAAATATTTAGAACAAGATGGTCCTTGAATTTAGTGGATCTGTAGTTTTTGTTTTTTTTTTTAAAAAATAAAGTGTCAATTGATCTATTTTTGCTGCTGCTCAGCATGTGTTCTTGTCTGCTGAGCGTGGTACAGTGAGCAGAGAGAGGGTGTCCTGCTGGCCTCCTGGCCTGGCGGGAGGAGCTGTGAGAAGAGAAATGAGCCCCTGGAGAGGAGGGGAGGCTTCTGGTGGACAACTTCAGAGTTTCTCATTTTAAAATAAACACAGGTCTTGTGATTCACTAAACATTTTGATGGTGACTGAGGCTCTGTAATAAAACTAAAAACAGTGTTTTCCCTAGAATTTCTATGGTCCATAGAAATATTATACAGAAAAAAAAAGCCCAAACCTGATCTCTCCGATGATTTTTAAAAGTGTGATATTTTAAGAAGGTGGGAAAGTGATGCTGATTATGAGTTCCTTATTTCTTACAGCTCCATTACAGGCTATAAGGTGTGTGTGTGGAATCCGTTGCATGCTGTCTTGCTTTCTTCAGCATAGACATCCATTGGGCTAAAGATAGCACAGTGCAATGTGCAGATTTGTTCCCCAGGAATGAGACAAATGTGACCAGGATAGGACAAAAAGGCTGCAGGTTTAGGAGTTCTTAAAAATGACGTGTAATTTGAGATGCTCAACTTGAAGCAGCTTAAGGGAGAGAGACAGGGTTATTTTTGTGTCTGAATTTGAGCAAAGAAATTAGGCCCTCCAGAGCTACAAGGGTTTTCAACCCTCTCTAGCAGGACTGAGCAGCATGTGTATGGCTTTCTGTGTCCCAGGGCCATGTCCCATTTTTCTGAATTTGAATATCCATTTTACAGACTGGTTACAGTTCTTTAAGAACCTGAATTGAGATCTTCCCACTTGCCTCTCCCCACACACCAGTGACATCTTTTTGCAGTTTCTCTGGGGCAGCTCTGCATTACCTCTGCTCCTAAAAGTCAGCGAGGCTTCCCTGGAAAACCCACTGGGTCTGGTTCCCATGACAAATTATGACATGCAAAACGAAGTCCTTTACTAAGAGATCGCCGTTTAGCAGCCCTGGCATGGATGTACGTTATCTGCACGCAACTCTTCTATGCTTGTTTTGGAAGATGGGCTTTGGAGTGTCCAACCCATTTGTTGGTCAGTGAGGAGGGCTGTACTTTGAACGTAGCAGTGTTGCCTGTTCATTTGTTCCTTTTCGATCTTTTCTTAGTAAAAACAAATTCCAGTTCTAGTAAAAGCTTCAATGGGCCTTTTGGCTGTATCTGATTTGTGAACAGCTTGTAAGCACCAGTTGTTGCAAGATTGGTGTTGTCAAATGCAATATATTGTAACACTAAGTCTTACAGAAATGGGGTTTGTTTTGCTTGTTGAATTTTATATGACAGAATGGAGCTTATCTGAGTGCCAAATAACCATTAGTAATAATTACGTACAAACATGTCAAATCTAATCATGTATGTATTGTTGATCAGGTGGTTTCTGGCAGCCTTTAAAGAATGGGATATGGTAAGAATCATTTTAAGGCTCAAACCCTGTAAATGGGAGCTCTTTGGGACGTGACTGAGTTTTTATAGAATCACTACTCTTGGTGATTTCTTGGTGGACCACAAAATGAATTATTTTTTTTTCTTGTTCTGTCCTTCTTTTAAAAGCACTAACATCAAATCATGTGTGGGAGATAGATTTCTTCTGTTTCTTACATTACCAAGCTGGTTTGTGCAACTTAGATGCTTCAAAAGTTGAGGAGCCTTTTATATTCAGGCCTTTAGTAATTCATTAAATGATCTGGAGCTCTGATTTCTGTCCAAGGCGGTGTTGCTGTTTATACTTCATCTTTCTGCATTGTAGTGGAAATTGGTGGAGCAATGAAGGACTGTCTGACAGGACAAGAACCAGTGTAATTGCTTGTTATTACTGAGATGTTAAATGTCTATGCAGAGCTGGAGTCTCTGCAGCTATGGAGATGTAAGGGGTGCTGCCACCATGATGCTGTTAGTAGCTGTGGTGTGTCTTCCCTCTTCTGACTGTACTCCGAAGGCAGGTGGAGGCAAGGACGAGGGTTGGAAACAAGAACTGAGAAGTTTCTTTTGTACTGAATGGGATAACTTTATGTTTTCTGCAGGTGGATTTGCAATAGTGTTTCTTGTGAGGACTAACAATGGGATGAAATGTGCCCTGAAGCGGATGTATGTCAATAACGAATACGACTTGCAAGTCTGCAAAAGAGAAATCCAAATCATGGTAAGTCAACACTTTGTGGTGGGGACCCTGACTAGGAGGGGAATGTCGTGAGAGCCCGGTCACCTTCTGCCTTCGAGCTGTGTAGTGTTGCATCACAAACTGTGGGTGTTAGTAAAATTGTCATTCTTCTAGAAAGACCCAGCTCTTAGAGTTGCACAGCTATGTGAAAAATATTAGATTGAATTGTTTAAAACCTAAATTGTTTTAGTGGTCAAGAAAAACACAGCAGCTGAAAAGGCAGAGGGAATCTCAGGAAAAGGAGGGGATTAAAAATCTTCTATGTCAACACCAGACTTGGTGGGAAAGGGAAGAGCTGAAGAAGTGTGTGTGGTTGGGGGTGTTTCTCTTCTAGATTTCATCTCGAAGGCTAATAATTCTGATACAGCAGTTTCTGAACTCAAATCACTACGCAAATGGAAGACTTCCATGCCAAGATGAATTTGTCACAACAGCTTCTAATCTTTTGGTTTAGGATGAGGGCCATATCAGTATTGGTGGAGCTGATGGGTTGAAACCAGTATGTGTGGGGTAGTTATTGCCTTGGCTTGTTTCTGTAGATTATTGGATGCAAGGCATTAGGTAATAGGATAGCTATTTTAGTAGTTGTTTTAAACAATTATTAATCTCTGAACAGATAAAAAGTTGAGATCTAAATGGATTTGGTTAGTCTTGCTCGGAGCATAATGAATGTGGGAAGTGCCACTTTTGAAATTGTATTTGCAAGGTATAAATGAATGTTTTAAGTAACTGAAGTGGTGGAGAAAATAGAAAATATGCATTCTGCTAATTGATAATGTGAAGTATTTGTTTGGGATAGACTTCTTATCAGAAGCTCTTACCTGTAGCAATTCGGAGTTTTTTTTTTAAAGTAGCTTTTAATTAGGTTAATACCTTCAAAGCTAACTTCTGGATTTTGTGAGATAGTGCAGTGAGGTTTTGGGGCATACTTTGTCATCACCATAGCTAATGCTACATGGGAAAGGTTGAGATTAGATCTTACATCAAAGGTTTTAACTGTGCTCACAAAGCTTGTTTACTTGGATTTTAATTGCCAGTGCTTTCCATTGTCTCTATCTTTTTGGTGTCTCTTTGAAATGTGTGGCTAACCTGGGAAGCAAATGCAAGAAGTGTCCTTCTGACATGCTCACTCTCATATTGAATCTTATCATAAGCACTAATCTTTGTGAAAAACAAGTACATCAGTAAAAGGAAATTTTATTTCCTAGCTTTTGTGCAGTAAAGAAGCATTTTAAAGTTAGCTTTCTGCAGCACTGCAGAATTACTGAGGAGAGCAAAATGTTACCAGCAAAATCTAGATTTCTTTTGCTGGTAAAGCTGAGCACAGCATGGGAGTGGCTGTCACACCTGAAAATGTCTGTAACTCTGGCAGTCACAAAAATGACTTCCCTGCATATTCAGCATGTCATAGGTAAGTCAACAGTATGAGAACTTGTGCTTTAATCCATCAAGGCGTGTAAAATAAGGTACTTCTAAAACCAAGCTAACTTTTGTTTTTTTAATTACCTGAGTGGTTTTTAAGCATGCAAAGATTTGTGATAATGTTTTTTAGTGGAAGAGAGAGGAAGGAGAGGAGAAAAGTAAGCAAAACATGCATTGTACACAGCCACTGCAAAACATCTGCTTTGTTTCCCCCCCCTATATAGAGGAGGAGCAGTTGCAGTGAGCTTGGCCTGGGCCATCCAAGGGAACATCCAAAAATCTGGACTTACTGACCCCTGAATAAGTTAGTTCAATAGGTTGGTTGGTTCTCTGTTGTTTGTCTCAGCTCCTTCTGGAAGGAGAACAGGTAGAGATAGACCTTCGATTTGATCGAGTTGTATGCAATGATTAATTCAAAGTGGCAAAAGCTTGGCAGGGAAAGAACTAGGAAAGCTGTGCATTGTAGATCAAAGTGCTACTCATTCTATATGGCTGTCTTATGCTTTGAATATATGTACCTTGCAGCGGGATCTGTCTGGCCATAAGAACATTGTCGGATACATTGATTCCAGTATCAACTCAGTAAGCAGTGGTGATGTTTGGGAAGTGCTGATACTAATGGACTTCTGCCGAGGTGAGTGTGGGCTCACAGTGTTCCTTGCTGGTAGACAGGCCCTTTCCAGTGCTCACAGGGAACTTGCACAAGTCAAGTGGGTTTTTGTTTGTTGGGTTTGGTTGTCTTTTTTGTTTGTTTTTTAAATGAAAGGATCAAGCAACTTTATTCCTAGGCCTGGTCCATCATTCAGTACCAAAGAACTGTTTTGAACAATGCAAAGCTAGACTGAATGTAGAGAATTGGATGATATGTGAGGCTCTGATAGGACTGTTACCACTTTTGCCACTGCCCAGGATGGCTCTAGATCCTTTCCCTTGTGAAAGGAACCCTTCAGTATATATTGCAGTTTTCTATAGGCTGGCCACACAAAAAGTTGCTCTCCTATAGCAGTTAGGCTGTGGAATGAAATTGTTCTTCACAGTATGTTATACTGCAAGCTTTTTCTGTTTCAGTTTGACTTAGGATTATTCTTGAAGAAGCTTGAAATGGGTAATGTGAAGCCAAAAAGCATTACTTTTACCTCTGACCTTTGTGCTCGTCTCTCTCTATCCAGACAGACTCTTCCACTTTTTTTTCAGATGTCCCAAAGCTTTTATCTCCTCAGAATTAAACCTTGCAAGAGGGCTCAATGACAACAGAAAGAGCTTCTTCAAATACATTGCAGATAAAAACTAACACTAGAGTCAATGTGGGCCCACTGATGAATGAGGTGGGTGCCCTGGTGACAGAAAATAAAGAGGAGGCAGAGTTACTGAATGCTTTTTTTTTTTTTGTCTCTGTCTATAATGCTGGAGGCTGTCCTGTGAAGCACCGTATCTCTGAGGTCCCAGAGGAAATCAGGATAAAGGAAGAGTTTGCCTCAGTTAATGAGGACTGGGTTAAGGACCAATTAAGCAATTTGTACATCCATAAGTCCATGGGTCCTGATGGGATGCACCCATGGGTGTTGAGGGAGCTGGCGGAAGTCATTGCTAGGCCACTCTCAATCATCTTTGGTAAGTCATGTGCATCGGGAGAGATGCCTGAGGACTGGAGGAAAACAAATGTCACTCCAGTCTTCAAAAAGGGCAAGAAGGAGGACTCAAGTAACTATAGGCCGGTCAACCTCACCTCCATCCCTGGTAAGGTGATGGAACAACTTGTCCTTGGCTCTGTCTCTAGGCGTATCAAGGATAAGAGGGTATTAGGGGCAGTCAGCATGGCTTCACCAAGGGGAAGTCATGCTTAATCAACCTGATAGCCTTTTATGAAGACGTAACCAGGTGGAGGGATGATGGTGTAAAGCAGTGGACGTGACTATCTTGATTTCAGTAAAGCTTTTGACACAGTCTCCCACAGCATCCTCACAGCTAAACTGAGGATGTGTGGTCTGGACAATTGGGTAGTGAGGTGAACTGCCTGAAGAAAAGAAGCCAGAGGGTTGTGGTCAATGGGATGGAATCAAGCTGGAGACCTGTAGCTAGTGGACCCTCAAGGGTCAGTACTAGCACCAGCATTGTTCAATATATTCATCAGCAACTTGGATGAGGAAACAGAGTGCACTGTCAGCAAGTTTGCTGATGACACTGAACAGGAAGGAGTGGCTGACACTCCAGGAGGCTGTGCTGCCATCCAGTGGGACCTCAACAGGTTGGAGAATTGGGTGGGGAGAAGTTTAATGAAATATAATGAGGTCAAGTGTAGAGTCCTGCATCTGGGCAAGAACAACTCCAGACACCAAGATAAGTTGGGGTGCCCTGCTGGAAAGCAGTGAAGGGGGGTCCTGGTGGACAGTTGGATGACCATGAGCCAGCACTGTGCCCTTGTGGCCAAGAAGGCCGATGATATTCTGGGGTGTATGAGAAGGGGTATGATTAGTAAGTCAAGAGAGATTCTCCTCCCCCTCTACTCTTCCCTGGTGAGACCACATCTAGTATATTGCAGCCAGTTCTGGGCCCCTCAGTTCAAGAAGGACAGGGAACTGTTTGAGAGAGTCCAGCACAGAACAACGAGAATGATTAAGGGAGTGGAGCATCTCCCTTATGAGGAAAGGCTGAGGGAACTGTGCCTCTTTAGCTTGGAGAAGAGGAGACTGAGGGATGACCTTATTCATGTTTAGAAATCTGTAAAGAGTGGGTGTCAGGAGGATGCAGCCAGGCTCTTCTGGCTGACATCCAGTCATAGGACAAGGGGCAATGGGTGCAAGCTGGAACATAGGAGGTTCCGCTTAAATATGAGACAAAGCTTTTTTACAGTGAGGCTGACAGAACTCTGGAACAGGCTGCCCTGGGGGGTTGTGAAGTCTTCTTCTCTGGAGACATTCAAAACCCACCTGGACGTGTTCCTGTGTGACCTGATCTAGGTGTCCCTGCTCCAGCAGGGGGATTGGACTAGATGGTCTTTAAAGGTCCCTTCCGATCCCTAGCATTCTGTGATATATTGAATTTCCCCTCGTTACTCTCAGTCTGTGATGAACAGCTGCTTAAACCAAGTTAATGCATCTTTATGTGCAGAACTGCACTCATTTTGAGCGCAAAATATTCACAGCTGTACTACTTATTGGGCTCAGCTTTTCTTTAGAGCTTTTGTACCTTGGTTATGAAGTTTTCCAACACTTATGTTAAACAATACAGTTCCCTTTGCCAATGGTTCAGAAATGTACTGTTGTGTTTTGTTTGTTTTTTCTCCCCTCTGCGTATTGAAGATGTTTAGAGGGGGAAGAACTTCTCTGTGGATTTTTTTTTTTTTTTTTTTAAATCCTTGACAGCAAGAGAATCTCAAAGTTGAGGCAAATCCAGGACTCATTCAAAGAGTAACAAATGTGGAAGGTTCCACTTGTACAGACAGATTTTGCCAGTCTATGATTTTGGCCAAACTACTTAGTAACGTATGTTTTATGGAGTCTTTTTCCTCCCTCTTGCAGACTGTTTTGTGGACTGTGGGTGCCCCACATTCAGCATTATATTCATCTAGTCTGACAAAAACTTTTACTTTTGAGGACGAAAGAAAAAACATTGCTTATTCAGAATTATATTTCAGTGTTAACACAGCGAGGTGATGAGGGCCTTAGAAGGTAACTTGCTGCTGTTGAAGCGTAGTCCAAAGACAAAATAAGATGCGTCGTCTGCTGGCAGATGTGAAAAATCCCCTTGGATTTAGGCGAAGAGGAAAGAAAATTAAACAAGATGACGAAGCAGGTTCCCAAAAACCTCGTGGGGAGGTTGGGGAGCGGGGGAGAGAGAGAAGCTTGTTACAAACTTTGAATTTGAACTCATGAATGTTGTGTGCTGACTGTGCAGCCACAGTTCAGTGAGCAGTCTAAGACAAAGTAGGTCTGGTAGGACTGGGGCTTGGACAAGACTGGATCCGATTTGGCACACTTGCTCTCATTCTTGGCGTTTTTCTCCTCAGGAGGGCAGGTGGTGAACCTCATGAACCAACGCCTGCAGACAGGTTTCACTGAGAATGAGGTCCTGCAGATCTTTTGTGACACCTGTGAAGCTGTAGCGAGGCTGCATCAGTGTAAAACACCAATAATCCACAGGGATCTGAAGGTGAGTTATAGACTGCAGTAATACAGGAGAGCATGTGCATGCTTACACCATGGCAGACAGGCTTTGAAAGCTGGTCCTATGTTTCTGTCCTTAGTAATAAGGGAAAGTTGGGTATAAATGCCTCTCTCTCTTGGAAGATTTGGGGGGAAAAAATGTCTCTCGTTGTGGCTTACTGTATGTTTGCCATCTATAGATCTACTTTATAAACACAAATATTTGAATAATTCTGTTTGCACAGATGTGCCAGAATGTATCTGATGAATTATTCACAGTGACTTTCTACCACCTGAAATGCTGTTGATATTATAAGGTAGTTCACAAAAAGTGTGCTGTAAATCCGTTTCCTGGACCCACATTAAAAGGATCACCCCAGAGATGTTGGCCTTGGGTCAGGACTTCTTAGAAGCTTTTGAAACTGGTCTCTAGCTGTTGACCGTGCAAGCGAATTCTAATGCTCTGTGCACTCAGATGGGAACAAAGCAAAGCTAGCAGGGAGAGCTTTTGAAAAATCCCACACCTATAATCAAACACAAAAAGACCTTCCCTTTTCTTCTCAACTAGATCATAAAATGCATTAATAATATATTCACGCAAGCCTTCTTCTTGGCTGTACGTTTGAAATTCAGATGTGCTTTGTGGGTCAGTCTGCTTTCAGAGCCCTCAACAGATGCTTGTTTCATGCTGCTGGCTATTGTTTTATAGGAGCAAAAGACTTGTGTGCTAAGAACAACCAGGCAGCGCAGGGGAAAAAATCCTCAGGGTCTGGTATGCTTTAGTGTGTTTCAAATGATCATGACCCCATTGCTCAGTTAGTTTGAATGTATGAAACAAGTCTGACATCTGTTTTTCTAGAGTGCTGTGAAATGGGTGGAGTCCCATGGATTTGAGGACTGAATTTAAGCCTATGGACATCTTCCAGAAATTTGAACAGGCAAGGAAAGTTGGGGTGAGAGAATAAGGCTTAGGAGCAAGAGCATCTTCAGTTGACATTAACTCCTGCTATTATGTTTTTAGCTTCAAATCCTTCCTTTTTTTTCTTTTTTTTTGTTTAAAAAACAACAACAACAACAAAAAAAAACTCGTTGGTAATTTGTGCCTGAGGTTAGAGACCTGGCTTTTCTCTGTTTTAAGACATGTTTTCATAGAGCGCCTTGGGTTGGAAGAGACCTTAAAGATCACTTAGTTCCAACCCCACTGCCATGGGCAACAATGCAATCCATTAGATTAGGTTGCTCAGGGCCTTGTCTAACCTGGTCTTGAATACCTCCACAGATTGGAGCATCTACAGTTTCTTGGGACATCCTGTTCCAGTGCCTTGCCACCATCTGAGTGAAGAAATTCCTCTTAACCTCTAATCTAGGTCTCCCCTCTTTCAGTTTAAAACCACTCCCCCCTCATTCCATCATTGCCTGCCTGAGCAAAAAGTTGCTCTCTTTTTTTTAATAAGCCCCCTTCAAGTACTGAAAAGCTGCAATGAGGTCTCCCTGAAGCTTTCTCCTCTTTAGGCTGAACAGCCCCAGCTTTCTCAGCCTTTCTTTATAGGAGAGGTGCTCCATCCCTCTGATCAACTTTTTGGCCCTCCTCTGGACCTGCTCTAAGAGCCCCACATCCTTTCTGTGATGGGGGCCCCAGACCTGGACGCAGCACTCCAAGGGAGGCTTCACAGGGGCAGAGCCAGGGACAATCACCTATCGAAGAACAGGAAAATGTTGACTTTGTAGACAGACTTTTTCTGCCTTCCAGCTCTTTGATTTTACTCTTAACAGTGGAGGTTCTTGCCCTGAGGGGTCTGCCAGCAGAAGAGATTCATGAATAGTCTTTAAGCCCTTTCAGTCAAATTCAGCTCTATTACTTTGTGACCTTGATTTTGAGTTAATCCAGCAGGCTTTTTCTGAAGCAGAATGACCTGTTGTCGTGAAAAAGATGGTACCTAGCCCCTGTGTTCATGTATAAGGTTTTCATTCCTGACCTGTTAACTATCAGGAGGTGTGTCGGTGTGCACCTGTGTGCTTACAGCTGAATGATATACTGTACAGGAATGTGCTGGTTAGTTTCATTTGCTGTGATTGCCACAACACAAGTGTACACTGATTCCACATTTTCCTGAGAAAAATATAAAATTTGGAACATCTCAGATACCTCTACTGTAGTTAGACCCACATATAGGCTGTGTAAACAAGGCAGTAGGCTTGCATCATGTACTGACCTTTGCTTGTTCTTGCAGCTATTTTCCTCAGCCTCGGGGTTAATAGGCCACCGATGCTGCAGGGCATTACCTAAAGTTTATTTTTGTTCCTCTCTCACTGGAGTAAGAATGCTTCCTGTGCCTCTAGTTTGGGCCTTTTAACAGCAAAGAACAAATGACCAAGCCTTTTGACTGTCTGTTGTATTTCCCTGGCTGTGCAGTCTCTGCTTCTGTGTTGGAATCTGTCTAGAGAAAACTGTCAGACCCTGGAGGGAGTTGTATTTAGTGAGGTGGAAGGGGTGGAAGAATTTATCTAGTGGCAATGATAATGATTTAAACGAGTACCCCATATCTGGTGGCAGTTGTCTGCATAACTTGTTTCACATTTAACCTTGTCTTTCCTGTCTCATATCCAATAGCTCACTTTGTTTTAAAGCAGCAGCTTAGAGCTCAGCTTAGTTTTTACATCTCTGAGCTTTTCACTTCTACCTGTGATGCTTCTGCTAGTTTGAAACCATCTGGTTCCAGGAGTAGATAACTGGCTGACTTTTCTTGTAAAAGAAACACAGTGAGATACAGCAAAATCCTATGTCAATTAGCACAGAGGAGGTTGATCAAAACACCCTTCTCCTTTGCTTTCTATACTTTCTGAAATAACTAGAATGTTGTACTCTTATGCTGAGGATTTAGTTTCTTCTGTTTTCATTTTATCAGGAATCTTGCTAGTGTTGCACTTCTCTGTGGTATGACAAGACCGTTATGCTGTGCTGCTCTGATCTCTGTGCCTTCTTTATTATGCTCCTTTGTAATGTCAGGTTCTTGCCTGGTGCCACCAACAAACCTCTGCTTGGAATTCGTTTGGACAGCTCTGTTCTGTGTGATCTGTAAAATTACTCGGTCCTCTGATGGCATATCCTGGTATTGACCATGTTTAAAAAAGCAGCACATGTCAAAGTCAGTTAGTGCTCATAGATGTCATGTTGCATTCATCTTTTTGCTCTGAAATGCTAAATAAGCTTTTGGAAGTATGTATTGAATAGTGCTGGGGAGAAAGAGAAACTGAAACATCTTTAGACAAACCTGTAGGTGCTGGGAAGCAGTCAGAAAGGGCAAGGGCACCTCAATTATGCAACCCTCCCAAATCACTACCTGCCCTTAGACATACCCGTCTTAGAAGTTGTGGTTATGAGAGGATGAAGTGTGTTGATTTTGCTAGTTGAGGAAAGTCTTATCCCTTGCCTGTCTATGGTTATGCAGTTTCTTTTACCACTTGGTTTTAGCACAAGTTAGCATTTGTTTCAGAGAGTGATAACGAAAACTTACTACATTTTGTAGCAGAACAGATATGTTCTTAGGTCGACTCATAGCTTTCCCTTACAGATTTTTATTTGGAGTCCAAATCTGATTTTGTATATGTCAGGCACTTTCAAGATCACAGCTGAAGTTGTAAGCACTCAGAAGTGCAGAAAATTGGACAGATTTTTCTGGGTCTTTGACTGGAAAAAGGCACCTCCGTCTTGTCTGTAACAGACAGGCTCCTCTGGCCCTGCAGCCTGTAGCAGTAATTCAGGAACTCTGCTCTGCTGCTTTAGTACTTTTTTTTTTTTTTTTTTTTTATTCTCTGTTATTTACTGATCAAGCCTGCTTGCTGAATATTCCAGTGCTAATTTTTAATAAAGCTAGCAATGAGAAGTCATGTCAGACTTTTCAGACAAATAAAGTGGAAGGAATCTTCTGGAAACGTTTGCAGCGTGTTTGAAGGGAATGGGGAATAACATTGTCAGTGTTGATCTGCTAGGGAGAACATCTGTGTGAAAGGGTTTGTTCAAAGCAGATGGATGGCAGAGAAGGCAAGGGGTGTTGTTTAACCCTTGGTTTGAGCCAGCATTTTCCCCATCAGCTGCTCTAATTTGGCTGGGTTTTCTGATGCTTAAAAGGCTGACTCCTTCATTTTCTTTCCTTTTTGTAAAGATTGTCCTTGATGGGGAGGTCTATTGCAAAAAGACTTTGTTAGTGACTACTTATGTGATGCTTTTGTGGTTTTGTTTGTTTTTAATATCGAATCAGTATGTTTTCTTGTTGTATCTGAGCATTTAGCTTTGACTTAGACAATTTTTAAAGTATTTATTTTCAATATTCCCTAGAGAGAATGTGATGTTAATGCTACTGTATAGATGAGAAACTGGAATGTAGAGGTGATTTGCCAAAGCAAATAACTGATCCCAGGTTTTCCATGCCTTGTGTCAGTATCATAATATTTGGATTGCTTTCTTAGGAGAATACACAGCAGATTTTTGTTAATGCATGATTAAGGGGAAGTATTTAGGAGAAAGGCAATGACTCCACGGATTTTTAGCTACCACAGGTACTTGTTTCAGTGTACTGGTGCTTGTTTCAAACTGTCAAATAGTATTTCAAAGAACGGGGTCATATTTTCAGCATCCTGGAGGAACCTCTGCTGATGCAATCATTGTTTAGGGACTGTGGGGTATTCAATGTGATAAAAAGCAGCTGAAGTGTGAGCATAAGCTTAAGTTTGTTATAAATAAATCCCTAAGTGACAAGTGAACTGCAGGGGGAAAAAATGGAGTTGTATGCTAATTTCATGAAGTATGGAAGTGTGTGTTGTCATCCTTTAGCATCCGTTCTTCTCCACTAGACAGTGAGGGGTGTAGTTCATTATAAAGCTGTGGAGAGCTTGTACTAGCTGTCCCAAGTTCAGATTGCAGACTGTGCACTATATTGGCTGAGGGAAGTCAGGCACTGAAGACACAGAAACATGCAGTTCTTATCCTGAAGCACACAGTAGTCTTTAAAGAGTCAGAGTGATGTGTTCACAGAAAGAGAATGAAAGAGAAGGAGAAAGGAAATGTGGCAGGATGGAAGGCAGTGTTATAACTATGCTTCCATGATTTGACTTCTATTTTAGGAGGTGTGATAGTTTTGATGCATATTTTCTTTGCTGTCATGTTATGCACTTGTCTGACATGTCTGATACGTTTTCAGGCACTGAAACATCCTGGGTCATCTAAAGACATCCCGGGTCATCTAAAGAAAACAAGTGCTTTTTTTATTTTATTTTTTGCCTAATGGAGTGTTTTTTGTATGTGTCTTCAATGCTTATAGGTTGAAAATATCCTGCTGCATGACCGTGGCCACTATGTCCTGTGTGACTTTGGAAGTGCTACTAACAAATTCCAGAACCCTCAGACAGAAGGGGTGAATGCGGTAGAGGAAGAGATCAAAAAGTAAGTGCTTTTTTTTTTTTTTCAGCTTGGACATAATTTGAAGGGTAATTCTTCTGTGTACAGGGACTAGATTTTACTCTTGCCTGTTGTAGCAGGTTGGATGGTGCTGCATAGAGGGACCTGCTAGAGGCCAGGGAAAGGTGAAACAATAAAGCTCAGAGCTTGATGTAATTACCCTAGACCTGAAAGGCTGAGTATAACAATGCACGGAAGTTGCCCACCTTGATAAGATAGTGACATGCTTGGTTACATGTGGAATCTGTCTGGCTGTCTCTCATCTATCTTGGTTTCTTTGAACTGCAAACATAGCAAATGACAAAATGCCTGTCCTCCATGGGCTGCTCATGTTAAAACCCTACAGTGACATTGGCCCAGTTTCTCAGCTCTCTGTAGAAAGTGGATGGATCTTGAGGTATTTAATTTGGCTCCTTTTGCCCCAGCTAGAGTGGTTACAGTGAGGTGTGCCTAGATAAGCTTTTAAAAAGGGAACTCAACTCATAGTCCAGTAGGGCCTAGGTCAGGGATGGACCTGATACCATGTCCTTGCTCTTGCTTGAGCTTTAACAGCATCTCTGCTGTGTACTTTCCAGCACTGTTAGTGCAATGCTCTGGCTAGAAAGCAGTGTGTTAGAAGTGGGTGCAAATGCTTCCTTTTTGTTGGGATTCAATTATAAGTGCATGGATTTCCTAGACGTGCTTGACTGAAGTTTTCAGAGCTCTCTTAGTATCGCTTTGCAGTCCCTTCGGAATGTCATATTTGTATGCTTATTAATAAGCCTACAAAAACTTTGCCCTTAGCAATGCTTTCTTGTGATCAAGCCAAATAGCATGGAAGGTGCTACAGCAGAAATTACAAGGTTTCTTCCTACCAGTAGGTCTGCAAGAATCTCAAACTGTCTCTATCTTTTAAAGCCCTAGTAACTTGCTAAAATGTGTCAGACTCTACTTCCAGTTTGAGCTCCAAAATAACCTTTCCTGTGTCCACAGTGACTCAAATTTGGAATCCTGGAATGGAAGTCTACTTATTAGGAACCATGTATCCAGTTACAATATTTGTAGGTTGGCCAAAGCCCCAGCAGTAACAACATTGCAGAGGACATTTGACTACTGACTTTGTTAATATTCTGAATACTTGAAAGTTTCTGTTTTAGTTCTTAAAATGACTGTCCTGTTTTGTGAGTAAATTTCTTGCTGTAGAAAGGATCTTTGCTATTGCTTTGGTTTCCCAGGATGGTTTGCAGTGGTCAATGTTTTCTAGTTAGAGGCATGCAGCAGAAGCTGTTATTGATCTAAAAAAAATAAATCATTTATGTTTAATATTTGCCCTAAAACAAATAGGGAAAGAATGAATTTTGAACTATTTTAAAATGTGGGATAGTGGAAATGCTTCTGCTATCAATTTTGAACTCACTGATGGATCTTTTTTTGACAGGTACACTACGTTATCCTACAGAGCACCAGAAATGGTCAACCTGTATAGTGGCAAACTTATTACTACAAAAGCAGACATATGGGTATGTATAAAACCCAGTTAACATAAAATCAGGCTGCAGCTTGATTTCTGTATCATAATGACAGAGTAACTTTCTGGCTTGGACTAACCTAGTTTTCATAAAAGACGAGACAATTCCTGAATGAAGAGTTCCTCTGCTTGACACTTCTGATAAGTTACTGCTAAATGGGCTGGTTTGTGAATAAAACATGATTGGTTCTTTGCATGCTGTCTTACATGTGGTTTTAATATAGAGATGTATGAAATGTTAGGGTTGAACGATGCAAACCTGATTTCATGTCATAAAACAATTAAAACAGAAAATTCAGGGTCTTGTGACTTCTTGTGCCTTGGTTGGGCAGGCATGTGTAATTAAAGTCACTGGTCATAAGAAGATAGAAAATGAAAAAATAGACCTTCCCCAAGAAATAACAGTATGCTTCTCCTGGACATTGTAATGCAGCTCAGTGTTGTCAAACCCAGACAAAGACCGAGCTTTTGCACTGCTGTTTCTAATGATTAGTGCAGTCTTGCTGTGGTGTTCATGTTGAAAGCAAAGTGCACCTGGATTACTGGTTAAATTACTGGATAACCTAGTAGATGGTAGGCTTGCTTTTAGTTGTGATGGAGGTGGAAAAAAGCCTGTGCTGTCTCTAGTGTAGTGGCAAGTCAGCAAAAGAGTTTTCTGTTTAAAATGCTATTTCAGAGTGTGTTTGTATAATTTCTAAAGCCCCGAGCTGGGAAATAACAGAGCGGAAGCAGTATAAGGAGAGGTTTAATGTGTCCTCAGTAATTGTGTGTCTGCATGTGCAAGAGGCAAAATTGCTGGCACGGCATCTGCTGGGAAGAGTCCTCCATCCTATCTGTGAGCTCAGTCAAGAGTCAGGAATGTAGCAGCTCCTATGGGGCTCTTGCACTGCTGAGTTCAGCAGGAGGTTTGGGGAACTGGGCCCTGTACCAGTGTTGGGTCACTTGCCTTGCTGAGACTAGAGAGGGGAGGTCACAGCTGTAACAGTGTGAAAAGATTGTCAGGGCCTCAGAGGCAGCTAGAGGAGAGCCCAGGGTTTGCACTCCTTGTGATAATGGGGAGGGGTAGAGATGCAGATGCTCAAACTGTCCTCCTCTTCCTGATGTGGAAGGAATTCTCTTCACGTGACCTGCTGAGTGTTTCCAAACAAGCATGCAGTGTTGCACACAGTGGGGCCTCAACTTTAGGGCCTATTGCTGTGGCTGTCCTGCTCGTAATCTCTCTTTCCTCAAATTTCATTGAGGTTATTTTAAACTATAGTGTCATTTCATTGTGAAATCCTATGACAAAAAATACAAGCAGATGATGAGTTGCTTAGGATTAGGAAATGTGTTCCCCCTCTCCTCTTTGGGATGGTGGCAGTATTTCATAATTAACTGTTTGTGCAAAATTTTCATTTTATTTTCAGATTTTTCAGATAGGTGGTTCTTCTTGCTGTCAAAAGCAGCCTGGCAATAGATGGAACAATGATAGAACCTAGCAGCCTGCAGACATATCTGTATACCTCTCTGGTACACAACTATAATGGGTTGAAAGGTTGTGTGAACTGGTACAGCTTAAGCTTGGTAACCAGTATTATTTGGTTTTTGTCAGAATAAAGTATAAGGATGATGGATGACATATTTTGCTAAATGCTTTTTTTTATGCTCAGTATATTCAGAATAGAAAAAAAATCTTCTGTGTAGTAACATATACCAGTGTAAGGTTTGTGTAGATTTGGAGATCTTGCTTATAGAACCACAGAATCATAGAATATCCCGAGTTCGAAGGGACCCATAAGGATCATCGACTCCAACTCCTGGCACCACACAGGTCTACCCAAAATTTTAGACCATACGACTAAGTGCACAGTCCAAACACTTATTAAATTCAGACAGGCTTAGTGCAGTGACTACTTCACTGGGGAGCCTGTTCCAGTGTGCAACCACCTTCTTGGTGAAGAACCCTCTTCCTGATGTCTGTCTAACCTTTATACCTGCTTCTGTTCTGTTCTTAGTACACCTCAGGCTTTGCCAGTTTAATGAGAAGGGTTGTGCTATGCACACTGCTATGTGGAACTGTGGGTTGTCTGTGGTGCTACTCATCTGATCCCCACTGCCTACGGTATCTCAGCTTAGTGAGGGAGAGCTCTTCATGTATGTATCTTCTCATATAACTATGTTTTCAGTCGACCAGAGGGATGTTAAAATGTAGGCTTGAGGTCATGCAGGACCACTGTGATTGAACAAGCTAGAGTACTTTTCATGTTATCTTCAATGGTATTTGAGTTGTGTGATTCCCTGCTTTGCTTCAGTTTGTTAAATCACTGGCTCTGTTCTCTCTCTTTAGGCACTCGGCTGTTTGCTGTATAAGTTGTGTTACTTCACCTTGCCGTTTGGGGAGAGTCAGGTGGCAATCTGTGATGGCAATTTCACCATTCCAGATAATTCTCGGCATTCACAAGACATGCACTGCCTCATCCGTGAGTGTATCTCTGACAGTGGCATAATCTACTTCTACAGAGCTTTGAAAAATAGCATTTTGTTTTTATATTCCTTGCTCCCACAGCAAAAAAAAATTGGTGCTGCTCATCTTATACGAGACTTGTTTGCACACAGGGATGGATAAAATCATCTTCTAGTAGCTTGGGAGATCACTCTTCAAAAGCCAGTTACAACAAAGATTTCTATTTGGCTGGGCTGTAGTGAACTCTGAAAAGGAAGGAAAACAGGCAACCACTTGGTTTAAGAGTCTACAGAAACTTGCACAATAAGCCTATTTATGCAGAAACGTATTTCTCCAGTAATAAATCTGTTTGGATAAGGAGCTGAAAAGAACCACAGTGACTTAGACTAGCGATAAGAATTCGTCTTCTGTGAATTGAGAAACAGAACTGAAATGATTTATAAATAACCTACTGCCTAGAGTGAATGTGTAATTAAGGGTACAATGCATTACTCTTGGCAAAGCTGGGGCAGCTCTCTTGTTTTTAGTACAGCGTTTGATTTATTTATTTATTTATTTATTTGCTATAATCTTGTGTAGCAGAATTGGATGTGTTTTCAAAGCAGTCCGGTATTTTCTTGCCTTATGCAAAGGCAATGGTATGCCCCACTAACACACCAGGGTTGGATCAAGCTCTTTTCCCGTGTGTTCACTTGGAAATGCAGAGGTCAAAACCAACACTATTCCCTGACCAAGCAGGGTTGCTTTTCCCGCTCCTTGCTTTGAGCTTTCAATTGCAGCTATGAAATTATGCATAGCTTGTGTTGGAAAATATTTCTTGGTCCATCCTGCCTGGCCATCTAGCCCCTTTCTCAGCTGACAGTAATGATCAGCTCGGTCCTCCTGACCATTGAATAGGTGCTTTGAAAGAGGCAAGGTACCCTGTTAGCATCTGCTTATGCTACAGCTGTAGCTCTGACTGCGAATCTGTTCTACTGCTCTGATGTTAACATCTTTATGTTTTAAAGGGTATATGCTTGAACCAGACCCTGATAAGAGACCTGATATTTATCAGGTCTCCTACTTTGCATTCAAATTGGCAAAGAAGGAATGCCCGGTCCAGAACGTCCAGGTGAGTAGCAAAGTAGTAGACTGATATAGGGCTATGTGTAGGGAGGCTGGGGATGACACTTGCTAAGTACTGAGGATATTGCCATATTATTCCCCTGGTCTCTAGTCAGGAGACTCTATTTCATTTTTTGTGATTAACAATGCTGTTGTTTTTGTTGTTGTTGTTGTTTGCTTGTTTGTTTTTGCTTTAAGGAGGTGTGTAAATCAGGGTTTTGATTCATATGTTGCTTACTTCTGTCTGTTTCCGATTTGCTTCCTCACCCAGTAAACAGCGTGAGGCCAACCAAGAGACCTTTTGCATGTGAACATGGAAAATTAGGCCATGCTTGTGAAACCAACTTGATTTCCAGGCAAACTCATCATAGCGTGTGTAATTTGCACTGCAGTTGGTTTTAAACATAGTGATTTTGTCTGCTGTCTGGCTGAGAACAGTCAACTTGCATTTGAACCACATCAGACCTTACACAACCATCTGCTCCTTCTTCACCTATCTTTACAGACTTCAATTGAAAAATGACAAGTTTTTTTTCAGTGTTATGTATATCTGTGACGTGAGATCTTACTTTGTTCTTTCCAGATGAGAAGAAACCTATTTTTTTTTCCATGTGTCCAGTTGGTTATTTATGATCTTTATGAACAAGGCATTGTAATTATGCTTGTTTTTATAGCTGTATTAGTAACTATTGCTGCCATTGTTCCCAGGTTATCTTGTAAAACACCCAGGATATACTATAAAGCTTTATGTTCAGATTCCACGGATAGTAGATTGTCAAAAAGCTGAACTGAATTTTTCCCTCTCCCAAACCGCAGGGGTTTGTCTTACATCCAGCATGAGGAATAGCTGCTATGGAGATCCTGCAATCTCCATGCTTCATAGTAGTGATTTTGCAAATGATTTCTGAGTGTGTTTTTTGCCCTCAAAGCGCTAAACCTAGTATTTTTGGGATCTGCAGAACTCTACAATCCCTGCTAAGCTCCCAGACCCAGTCAAAGCAAGTGAAGCTGCTGCAAAGAAGAGTCAACCCAAGGCCAGGTAACTGCATGTTTATTACACACAGTGCTCTCTTTTTACTATACGCTGTCTTTTGCTTTCTATTAGAAAAGACACTTGGTGTATTTAGCTGCTTCCTTGTGGGTTTACATTTTTACGCTGAGACAAACACTGCAGTCCCGAGGCTTCTGCTTCAATGATGTAAATATCCATTGATCTGAAAGACAGAAAATGCAGATACTGGAAATTTGCGTGCCTGAGGACAGAGGACTTGGGCAATACTCAGCACGACTCAACAGCTAGACTTTTTGTAACGAAGGCATCGCATGAACTTCTGCTGCTATCAGGCACTTAGGATGGATGACACAACAGATTCATTTAAGGCAGTAAGTACCCAAAGTACCTAAGAGCAAAGTCAGGAGAAAGACTGCAGCTATCCTGAAGTGGGCCTGGAACTGGCCCAAAAAATGCAAGTCTTCTGAAAGTCTTCTGAGAAACTGCATCAGGGACTATGGCTGTTTGAGTTTGACCCTCAGCAGATAACCTGACCCAGTAATTACTGTGTGCAATTGCTGTGATTTCTGCACGAGCCATATAATTTCTTCAGTGGTTATAGGGGGAGCCCAGGCAACCTCCATCTGAAGAGCCTAATTAGTGGAGAAACCACTGTACTGCTGTGTGGTTCTTGTCTCCTGCTGCTGCTTGTTCTGCTTATGGTATTGTAATGAGACATATAAATTTTGTTGGACAAAACTTAAAACCTTATTTTACTGCAAAGCATTACATTAGCGGGCACTCCAAAAATGGTGGTTTTTTTTTTTTTTTTTTTTTTTTCAGACTCTGAAATAGGGCATCTCTTCTCCTGTTTGTCAGGCCCAGGAATTTGTTTCTTTTTATAATTGAACACGGCTACCCTTACGTTGATAGAACAACTTGATATGTAACACAGAAATATAGACACAGAAGAGGGCAATAGTACCCAGCTTCTTGGCTCTATTGCAGTCCACTGTTGGGGGACAACAAATGTTGAGCAAGGATCAGAGGAGGCCCAGTGACCTGATTCTGGGATACATGTGCTAAAGTTAAGGTATTTCTAAAGATGCCAATTCAGACAACTCTGCCCAAAGGTACCAGCTGCTCTTGAGCTGATGATGGTTACAATAAGGATGCTTATCTGAAACTCTTAAGTGGCTTTAAACAGTACGTTGTAGTAAGTATTTGAGTTGAGTGATTTTGACAAGTTCCCACAGTCCTCCAGGAGAAGATACCACAATGGGCAAAATGATAAAACTGATTGTGTTGGATTAATTGTTGTGAATGCATCCATTAAATTTTACTTTGCTTCCAGTTTTGTGGAAGGGTTGACCGGTGTATCTGGATGCATCTAACCATATCACCTTTATCATTTTATCACCTTTACAGCTGAAGTATGGATGAGTGTTTATCCCATACTGTGTGCTGCTTGTAACAGCTCTCAGGCTAACGAGGACTGCTTTTACTGCTCCAGCTGGTGTTTTTCTCATTTTAATTGTTACGTTGTTTTGTAGGCTGACAGATCCCATTCCTACAACAGAGACGTCCATAGCACCCCGCCAGAGACCTAAAGCAGGACAGACACAACCCAACCCTGGAATTTTACCCATTCAGCCGGCCCTCACACCTAGAAAGCGACCCACAAGCCAAGCAGCAATTCAACCACAAGGTGAGACTCCTGTATGTGCAGTACCTTCCTGACAGGCACTGTGTATAGCTGCGATGTGGTGCTGATCTCTCTGATGGATCTGTTTTCTTCCGTCAGTTGCAGGGCCTGCTGCCTTGGGCAGTGGTCAGCCTTCCCTCCCTGCAAGTGTTCCCCAGCAAAAGGCAGCACCTCAACAGACTCCGGCACAGCCACAAGCCAAACAAGCTCCAGCTTCCCAGCAGGCATCACACGCACAGCCCCAAGTCCCTTCTGCTCAGCCACAAGCCACACCTCAACACCAACAGCAGCTTTTCTTGAAGCAGCAGCTACTGCAGCAGCAGCAGCAACAGGCTGCATATTACCAGCAGCAACAGATGATGCAAGCTCAGCAGGTGAAAGAAACATGACCATGTTTGTTGCATTATTTCCTATGTTAGAGGCCTGCAGGACCACATCTTTACATTTATATCAGGTCCTCTACTTCTGTGTTTTGGGGGGTAGTTTTATACATAGTTTTTAGGTGTTTTCCAATGCATCTCCAGTTCTCCAGCAAGATTTTCCTTGCTTAAACAAGGCTGGCATTTTTAATTGTTTGTGTAGAAGGCCTTGAGATATTTTTGTCATGCACATGTATAAAACCTTAGCCAGCACTGCTTCTTTTATAGCTCAAAGTATTTCAAGTCTTGAGGTCAGCCACTTAACTGATGAGTAGAGGTGTACAATTTCTTTTCTGCTCTTTGTGATATAAGAAACCTGGCATTCCTTTTTAATGGTCAGGTCTGTTTGTGTGGTAGATAGTGGTGTTAGGGAGGCCTGTGAAAACATTGTGTGTTAGATAAATCCCATAGTTGTAGGATTTGTCTAGGTAAGAGATGCATGCTTAACTGAAGTGTTTATGGCAGCACAGGTCACCGCCTAAAGCATATAAGTTGGAAGCAAGGGGGTGGTGAATCTTACGGTCCTGGAGAAAGGTTTGGAATAAAAATGGGAAAAGGAGAACACCCATAGAACAGTGTTCTGGTGTGCTGTTGGAGCCCACTACAGACAGGTGTAACACAGAAAGGATCTACCATTAGACTGGCAGGCTATTTTCCACCGCTCTTCTGCAGGTGGTCTTCAATCCGTCACAACTTTTACTGCTTTTGCCACTTGCAGTGGCTTTACCCAGTCCCGTGGCTTGCCCCTGAGTTCTGGCCACCCCAGTTTGCAATAAGCATCTCAACTGGTTGTTTCCCAGTTCCCAGTGATGCAGCAGGGAGCGCCAGCACAGCAGCAGCTTATGCAGAACTACTACCAGCAGCAGCAACAACAACAGCAGCAGCAGATGATGGCCCAGCAGGCAGCAATGCAGCAGAAGACAGCAGTAGCAGCAGTTCAGCAAAAGCAACAGACTCCAGCACCTCCACAGACGCAGCAAAGTGCAGCCCAGCCAACGCCACAGCAGGAACAAGTGGTAAGAGCCAGGGAGGAAGCAAACAGTATCTAATGACCTTCAGCTATGCAATATTGAGTCCAAACTAAGGATCAATGTTGCTTGCTTGCTTCATGAGTTGCTGCTCATTCAGGACCTAATTCATCTCTTGGGTATGCTTCTTTTGAAGTGACATCATGAATTAATTTGACTAATAAAACTCTAAGCAAGTGACCTGAGCAAAGCTGGGGAAACCTTCCTCATCTTGCTTTTTCTGTGTTGTCTTAAGGCTTTGTCATATTCAGACATGCGCTTTTATATTAACTTTCAGCACTGAGCTGCTTGTTAGCAGCTGATGAGATAGGAGTTGTTGTGTTTCTGGTCTTCTTACTGATGTGCTGAATGACCTGGGGCAAGTCAGTCTGTTAAAATCTGAGTGGGTTGTCAGTAACTCTGGACAGATTTTGGATGAAGCCCATTATTGCCCTGTTCCTTTTAAGGGAGAAATGCCTGACATGTAGTACTGAAGTGCATCTCTAAAGAATTTTGCTCTGATTCACTAACACAAAAATATTCCTTTTTTTTTTTTTTTTTTATTAAATCAGTTGGACTTAAATTAGCCTCATCCCCTTCACCCCCAGAAGACTCATCATAATAGGTGCATCTGGAGACTTCTACTCCTGCACCACTAAGAAAAGTGGTGGTTGGGTCATTTTAAAAAAAATAGTAGGATATAGTCTCTAAAAGAGCAGGTTCTCTGAGCAGAAGATACCAAGTTACCTGTCAAACCTTTTCATGCTTGCCAGGACTTCAGCTTAATAAGCTCTGCATTCATTTCTGTGGAGATTTTGGCACTGCCCTTTTATTTCTCAGCACCAAATGTACTGTTCCGCAGTGACCTATATATCAAGATATAAGGTGGGTGCATCAGAAGCAGTCAGGTCAGCTTGCTTCTCAGCCACACTGAATTAGTCTGCCTGAAAATGCCAGATAAAAGCAAGGCAGCTAACCTCTTGTTTGCCTTGCCCCACTGTAGTTAAGCATCACATTGGAAATGTAACTCTTTTCTCATTGCCCTCTTAGGTATTTCCAAGTTTTGCAACCATCTTCCTTGGTTGAAAATGTCCTGTGATGCTACTGAATGGGGAATAGGGAGCTCTAGTATCCAGGCAGTAGAGGTGACGTGCACAGCTTTCTGCTCTTTGCATTCAGGTTTCCCCTCTTTAAATCCCCCCAATGGCTGGATCATGCTATCTCACAGACACTAATTTTATTTTTTTAAGTTGCATCTGAAGTGATGTTGTTTATAACTAGAAAAGAGTATCAAAAGCATTTATGGATTTATGATTTTAACACAAATAAGACTGAAGTAATGAAAAGATAAAATTGGTTTGAGAAACTTCTTGAAGTTTTCAGAGGGTTTGTAGTTGGACTTGTTTACACCTCAGCCAAACATGCTTGTTTTTTTTTTTTTCTGCACATGAAAATGGCAAATGTTGCTCCCAGGGTCCTTGTGTCCTTGCTTTTTCCTGCTTGGGTAGAAAACTAAGCTTCTTGCATGATTTTTTTTGCAGAAATCATGTACTCCTTTAGGAACTGAACCCAACCACACATTATCTACCCTTCACCTTGTTCCATTCTATGTGTCTGTATAGCAAAATTTTTGCACACTATGATCTGATTTCTATGGTCTACACTGGACTTTGGCCTCGTTACCCTTGATCAAGTTTCTGAGGGCAGTTGACCTTAGGGGAGAGAGTTTTCCTCTTGTGCAACTGTGGTAATGCTGAAACTATAGACTAGCTATTGCCAGCGCTCCACCTCCCTAGTTGCTTCTTAATTGTTGTTTTGGTGTGGTATTGTTTTTTGTTGTTGTTGTTTGCTTAATTTCCCTCCAGACTATTCCTGATTTATGACTTTGAGGTCAGATCCTCCAGAAGATAGCCTTTTTTCCATCATGGCAGTTGTTCACAAAGATCATAACCATTTTGCTTTCTGTCCTAGATGCAGGCGCAAATAAGGCAACAACAAAAACCTCAAACCACACCACCTACAGCAGTTCAGGGGCAGAAGCTGGGTTCTCTCACCCCTCCATCTTCCCCCAAGACACAGCGTGCAGGACACAGGAGGATTCTGAGTGATGTGACCCACAGTGCTGTTTTTGGGGTCCCAGCAAGCAAGTCTACCCAGCTCCTGCAGGCAGCTGCTGCTGAAGCCAGTCTCAACAAGTCCAAGTAGGTGGCTGCTCAGTTGGTATCATAGGTGGGGGGTACATGAGGCTCTTTGGGGACTTCCTGGGCTCAGCTCTGAGGTGAAGGTAGACAGCAAACTCTGCAGTACAAGTCTTCGCATTCCCAAGACCACAGTGTAGGGCTTGGCAGAAAGTCACAGAAAATCTTCCTCAAGGGCAGAAGTCCTCCTGAGTGTTTCTGCTCTCACAAAAGGCATAAGCAAATGGGGCCTTCAAGTGGATTACAAAAGTTCATGCTTCAGTTGTTCCACCAGTAACCCTGGTGCATGCTTCATGCATGCTGCATAGCACCAGACCTCCTGCAGGAGCATTTGATACTTGTTCTTATAGTATCTACAGGCAGGAAGCCTCCACATGGACATTGCAGAAAATTGTTTTGCATGGAATGCTTATGATGCTTGTTTTAATCTTTGACATCAGCATGCTGAAACAGATTACAAATAGATAAGGCTTGCTGGTCCTAGTGTTCTGGGTATGCAAGTACAATACCTTACACTGAGTGCTTTAAGTAGCAAGTAATTATAATGCAGTAGCTTGGACTAGGCTCATAGCGCTGGCCAGAGAGTTTCAGATGGATTATTAATGACTGTTTGGTTGGGATGATCACATCCAGATCTGCTTCCACTACGCCCTCGGGTTCCCCAAGGACCTCACAGCAGAATGTCTATAACCCACCTGATGTCTCTACATGGAATCCATTTGATGATGATAACTTCTCCAAACTCACAGCTGAGGAGCTGCTGAATAAGGACTTTGCAAAGTTGGGTGATGGTAAGTTCATGGAGGTAGTTTAATGCCAGCCTGCTCTCGAAATGGAAAGTGGCATGGAATGATGCTTTGTCAGATGCTGCTGGGGTGCTCCCATGTTGTCACTGTCTGCTGTACCTGTACAAGCTAAATCCTTCCAATGTTCTGTCTCAGCCCCTGTCCTCTGTGATCCTCAAAGGGAGAGGTACTAACTGCTCTTACTGTGGCCTTGATCAGTTGGTTGTAGAAGCTACAGTATAAATTCTACTTGATCTGCAAGTAATGATTTACAGGAAAGGTCTAAAGTCAGAAACTGAAATAGCTTCTTAAAAGTATAGGTAAGTAAACAACATTTGGAATGGAAGTTTTTCCCCTAAAACTGCGTCTGGCATTTCAGGAAAAGCTCCAGAAAAGATGGGAAGTTCCACAGAGAACTTGATTCTGGGTTTCCAGCCGGCTTCTTCTGCAACTCAGCCAGATGCATTTGGTGGCCCTTCTACCTTCACTGCTGGAACAGGTGAGTTGGAGTATGTTCTGTAGGGCAATGCCTTGGACAGCACTGCTGAAAAGTGGCAATTCCGTGTCATATCTTCTTTGAAAGGAGGTAAAACTGATACAAAGTGAACTGGGTCTTGGCACTGAGAACTTCAGGATAGGGTTGTCTCCTCAGCAAACAAGGGCACATAGACTTGTCACAGTTGAGTAGTGGAGTAAGGATGCATCATCTATAGGCAGAAGTGGAGCTTTTGATGAGGTAAGAAACTTAGTGAACCTTTGAAGTTCACAAGAAAGCTACGTACATTGAAGCACCACATGGCTCGCTACTGGGAGTAAAATGTGCAGTGTGCAATAAGGGGCTCGGACTCAGATGTTGCTCAGACATTGTGGAGTATCTTCCTTGCCTACCAATGTTAGGCTGTATGGAGCAAGAGTAATAGTATCTCTGCCACAGAATGAAGAGAATAACAGAAGCTGGAGTGAGCAGGAAAAATCCTTAGAGAAGAGCAGTTTGTCTCATAATCAACATGGTAAATGGTGAAGGCAAGCACAGTAGTAGCAAGCTGCTTAGAGCAGCCCTAAGTGCTCTCCTGTCTCATGCAGCCATTTTCACCAGTGAAAAATGCAACCATTTGATACTTCCTCACCAAAGCAGACCAACTGCTGGCAAAAGAATCCCTGGGAAGTGACTGAAGAATCGTGGAAGTCTTCTTCAAGGGACAAGAAGACACAAATCCATTTACGTTTGCTTCTGTACGTGTTGACAGATTTAGAGAAGCTTATAACTGAGTTTGGTAGTATTGGCTCTTACCTGAGAGTTTAGTAGTTCAAGTCCACAATGCAAGAGCACTCTAGGCAGTTGCTCTGAGTTTTTTCCAGTTCACTGTCCTGTGAACAGTTTATGATGTTCTGTCAACCTTCTTAGAGTGATGCTGAGTAACAGCAGCCCTGGATTCAGCTGTAACATGCTTTCTGCAAAGTTTGAGAAGCACCCACACATTCTGGGCTTTCTGGATCTTGTAGTACATTCAATTCTTCTAGTAGTTATCTTTAAAATTTGCCCCTTGACTCTCCTGTCCTGTAGTCTGATATAGAAAGGTGCTTTGGAAATTCAGTGCTGGCACTAGGATGGACACTTCTAGCCCTTTTCATTTTCTTTCCTCTTAAATACAAGCCTGTCTAAGCCTCTCTGATGCTAGATGCTGTATCTCATTTCAGACAAAAAAAGGCCTAACAAGGGGGCTGGTCTTTTGTCAAGGTATTTCCTTTTTTTGTTCTCCTATAAATCAAGATAATGGTACTTTCCTTTCCAGGAATGTTTTGAGATCTGTTGGTTAAACTGTGTTGGAGATCTATATGTTAATATTTATGTTAATATTTTTTTGTTGTTTTTTTCCTTTTCTCTAGCAACATAAACTTGTTCTGAGTGTGTTGTCATGCCACAGCTTGGACTCTGTAATATTGAGCTGTGTCTCAGAGTTAAGATTGATCCTTTCTGCTTTTCTCTCTTCCCTGTTTCACTTTGCCTTTTCTCTTCATGGCTACCAGCCGAAAAAACGAAAGACATTCTGAATTTGGACACTAGCCCTCCTCTTCTGACTGTGCCTGATCCTTTCATTCCTCTCCCATTATCTGACACACCAGGTAATTAAACTGAATTTATGGAGATGGGGGGAGATTGTTGTTGCTAGTTCTGTATTCTTAATCTTACAGTTCTGTTTCTAGGCACACCTGAAACCCTGGGCTTTTGTCAGTAGTGCTGGGCACTGACAAGTTCTGCTGAACTCAGTGGTAGTGATGTTCAGTGTCAGAACGTGCTACGCATCTGCATGGTGGTGAGCGGTGCAAAGCACAAGTGCCTTTGGTTTTCATGGCAGCCCCAAGGGCTATCAGATAGCTTCTAATACCAACTATGTTGCTGTCTCTAAAGGTTCAGTATTCAAAACCAAAAATAATCATTGAGTACTTTACTAGTACTCATCCAAACCATTTTCAGATTAGTCTAACTTTGAAATTGCAGTTTTCATTATTGTTAATATTTCTGTTCTGTAAGAGTCAGTGTTTCTTTGGCTTTCAAAGCCTATTGCAAAAGCGTGCTTCATTTGAAGCACAAGTTAACATGTAACCTTTTTTGATTTGGCAAAATTATCTAGTGCAGTTGGTAGCTATTTCCATTTACTTTGCAGTTCTACTTGAAAGTCTTTCCTGTACGGTTATTTCTGACTGCAGCAGCCAACACTTTTTAGCACAAGATTATGTAAGTGCTTAGGAGCTTATTTGCAAATCAGTAAGATTTGGAATATAGCAATATTCTTATCTTGAAGTTTCTCTAAGCCCTCACATGAATGTGCGCAACAGGTCCCTTCTTGTCAGCCATCCCCAGAGGACAAGTGCTTGTTACAGCCCTCACCCTTGTCCTCAGCTCAATCTCTGAATCACTGGTAGCTGGACTGTAGAGGACCCAAGCTTCAAAGGGATGTATTTGTAAAGATAACATCTCTCCATGGAAAGTTAAGTGATTCAGGGGAAAAGTCTATTTTTTCTGTAGTTTAGGTGGGCTTGTTTCATTCTGATTAATGCTCAAAGAGTATGAGAAATGCATTACAACTGAAAAAGAGTTTTCTCAAAGTTCAGCATTTGAATAAGTGAAACAGAACTTAATGACAGCCTCTCTCTCCTATGTGAGCGCTTGTTGGGACCTGACCTGCCTGGCACTAGTATGAAAAGAACCTATAGAAGATTTTGTGCAGATTGTACACTTTTTTTTTTTTTTTTTTAATCTTTCCCCAAATGCTAGTGAAGTGCTGGTTTTCCTGACTTGTAGACTGACAGCCCAGGCTACTATTTAGTTCTCTGCTGATGTGCTCTACATAAACGGATAAGCACCAAGCTGGTTGTTTTCCTTTATTGCCTACTGCATCTTGATACAGTGCAATCACACAAAGCAGCAGTCACAGACTTAGCTGCAGGAGCTCTGAGATTATTTGTGGTACAGAAACCACCACAAAGGAATAGTCTTTTGGCCCCGCCCTTAGGTGTGAATAATGGGAGAAGCAGTTGTCGGCAGTTTTTGTAGTGCCAGGTTGCGTGTCCCACAGATTTGTCCCAGACTGGTCGCATATCTTTGCAAGTCTGTGCTAAACCTTTGGCAAATCTCTTTGCCTGCCTGTGTCAGTGCTATTGAGTTATGTTGATCTGCTTCTGTAGGGGCAAAGGTGTGTGAGAGATCTGGTTTTGTTGGCTCCCTGCAAATTGCTATGAAGACATCTGATTTTTATTTTTTTTTAATTTCTTGAACATCAAACTTGATGAGGCCAGAAGCTCATGAAAGTTTTGATTGTTTTCAAGGGTGAGAGCTTCATGCTTATCCTTAGTCTTGAAAACTGAGAGGGTTTGTCTGAGCTTGTAGATCAAACAGAAAAGGTTAAACAATAAAAATAAAAAATTCCCAAATTTGGACTCAGGTTTTCAATCTGTCACGCAGAGCTGAGTGGCCTTTGTGCTTGTTTGCCTGCATTACCTGTACTGTGTGCCTTGTGCAGAACATCCCTACAGTGAGCAGAGAGGATGTGGATGTGAAAGGCATTCTTTTAGTTGTGCCCCTTGAGTCAGTAGGGTTGGGACTGACTTATGGCTCTTAGTATGCCAGCATCTCCTATTGCATGTTACTAAGCTGCTTTTTTTTTTTTCTTTGCACAAAAGCAGCAGAATTATGTTTAAACGCTTGCTAAGTATTTGCTTTTTCTCTCAGAAATAAAAATATTCTGAAAAACATTGATTGCAAATCCCATTGCTCTGACAACATTTTACATCTGTGTTTTTTTGACTGTGGATAGCCCTTTTGGAAGTAAAAGCATGAACTTGTACCTCCTGTTTACAAGAGCAGTGTTGTTCAGTAAGGCTTTTAGTACAGGCATAAGTGAGGCTTTTATTTGATATTTTCCCTATTTGCCATACAGAGCCAGCTAGATCAGCTTTGTGTGCTCTAAGCCTGTCACAGCTGATGTCTGGCTGAGAACTCAGCTTCTTTTTTGCCACAAACTTGCTCCCTTTGCTGGCACCTGAGGATGCAGGTGGCATTGCTTGAATGCTGGCTGGAGACCTACCTCCTTGTGCTTTCCTACCTTTCCTCAGTATGCACAGATGGAAAGACAAGCCTTTCTATAACAGATTCCTGAGAAATAAGTAAACAGTGCTTAACACGTGAATAGCCATAGGATCCATCCCCAGACAGCCTAAATATGTTCAAATGGAGAAGAATGTCAGTATTGAGCCATAGGCAACAGACACAGCTTTAAGTATGACTGCTCAGATGTCGTTGGTTCAGCAAGATCACATTTTTGGTTCTGTGGAGTCAGTTAAACACACAGCAAAGACAAACCTTTGACAGCAGGTTCTAGCAGGCAGTGCTGTTTCTGTGGATTGTGGTGTAGGAGATGCACAGAATCCTAGAGGAGGTTGGTTTTAATTTGTTACAGCTAATGGGCTTTTTCAGTAAAAGTGTTCCTAGAGAGGAGGAAATGTAGCACCCTACTGAGGGCAGAAATACCAGCTCTGGGCAATAATAAAGTGGAAGTAGAATGTTTTTCAGTGTATTTCTCCTTCTCTGTTGTGTAATGGCTACAATTCTTAATTTTAACTCATAAGAGGAGGTGGCAAGAGTAAGAGCACAGCAAAACATCTGTTAAAACAAGGAAGACTTAAATATTCATGCTGAAAACATTTTTCCCTTTGCATGTAGGAAAGTGAGCCAAGTCCTTAATAAGCTTATTGCAGGCTTCACTGCTGATTAATCATAACGGAGTATTTGATCAGAATGGTAATTTTTCTGCTTTGTGTCACTACTTAATACTTATCAATACGCATTTAGCTTGTGCAAGCATGGGAGGGTAAATTATGCACCAGGTATTCTGGAGATGTGAAATTAAAGAGTTGTGAAGCTTAACTTTTTTTTTTTTTTTTTTTTTTAAGATTGTTCTCTGAGTAGTTGGGACTCCACTCTGTGAATAGTCTTGTGTCTATTTTTTGTGTGTAGTTGTTTTGTTTCTTTTGACTTTGTTTCTGATGGTATGGATGGGCTCCAGAAATAGTTAATGAGGTTTGACCCAGAGCATGCAAATGCTTGTTTTAGCATATATTCATTATTAACTGCTGAAACTGAACATGCTGATATGCTTGCTGTCTTGACATCATTATCTGCACCTTTAAGTTATCTCTTAGGATACATGTAGAGCCTTTCCTGATGTTCTTTATCTAGAAACATCTGCTCAGATAAAGTTTTTTGTGTAAGTGAAGGGTGGAGCCAGTGAAATGCCCTCTGAGATATTGCCAAAAATATTTCTTTCCAATTGTTTGAGGTTTTGTTGGGGGGGTGGGGGTGGGGGTTTGCCTTTGCAGTCCCAGAGCAATGGCAATGTTCTTCTCCAGGTACTCTGTGCTATCAGTCCTGGCTTATTCTCTCTTCTCTGCAGGAGCAGAGAGAGATGTGGTGGTGGGTGTGGGTCCTTGGCAGCGCAAGCAAGGAGCAGCTGTCGAGCAGGAGCACCTCGGTGTGAGAGGAGAGAGAGAAAAAGAGCTCAGCTCCTCCCTGCTGCTGGCCAGAGAACAAACCCGCCTGTGCTGCTGGCTGTGCCATGCTGATTCATGTGCAGGCTGAGACTGTGCGAGCAGGGTGCTGCTGGTGGTCTTTCTGTGGTGTTGCCTACCAAAACACCCCTTTCTCTTTAAAATAGGTCATTCTTTGCATGTTTACACAACCATTCACTTTCTGCAACAATTCAATGTCTTAACTACAGCTGAGAGACAAGTGTAGTTAGGTATTTGTTTGAAGAAAAGCAACACGAAGCAGCCTCCACAGTGCTTTTTTGGCCATAACAGAAAGTGAGATAAGAGAAATTCCCTGTCCAGCACAGTTAAATAAACATGCAAATATAGCTGGGGAAGGAAACAGGCCAAGGAAGCATGCCTGTGCCATCTGGGCACGACTGGATATTCGTGCTTTTGATGAGAAGACAAACAGTGTTGCTTATTAAAGAATCATCATCACATTGGATCTTTGAGGCTTTTAAAAAGCACTTTGAGGATTATTTTTGCCTTTTTCTTTTTTTCAAACGCCCATGGACTTGTGTGCATTTTAGAAAAGGATACTTCTCAGAGCTGCAGAAGTACATAACTTGCAGTGCAGCTTCAAAACAAAATGTTTATGTCCACACCCTTGGCCTGTTTCCTAGCCATACCTATCAGAAACGTATGGGCCTGTTGTCCATTCCTGCTAAACATACAGTTGGCTTCAAAAATAGGTGTTTTAAGCAAAACAGGAATATTTATTTTCCTCATTGTCTTCTAATGTAAGACCTTCAGGAACAGGTTCTCTTAAGCTTTTTTTTTCCTCTAGGTTGCAAGCTGGAGGTGAGTTTCAGGCTACTGCAATGGCTGAAGAACTAGAAACGTGTAAAGAATCATGAAATGTTGAGAGAGATTGCTAAAGCTCTCAGTTTCTAGCATTTGGGAGCATGAGTTAGGACTCATGTCACTGACATCTTTGTCAAAACACGCAAGTTCAGCTGCTTTAGTGGGACCAATATTGCCAGTGCAGTAGGGCTCTTGTTTGGCAGAAAATATCTGATGTTTTTAACCAGCAAAATAACCCCCTCTACCCTAAGCCCATAAATTCTGAGAAGGTAATTCTACCAATCTATGTCAGGCTGTTTGCAGTGGCTTTAAAAAAAAAAAAAAAGTAATCTTGAATTCTAATGAGAAGGTTTGTTCCAAAATGACACATTGACTGGGCTTCAGGTTGCTGCAGGCATGCATGAGCGTGTTGTTGGGTACTAACAATTTGAGTTTACATCTTGTATTTGGAAGTTGCAGAGTAGGTGCTACTCAGCTAGTTTCCTGGTGAATTAATTGCTGTATTATTAACTGACAGTATAGTATGGTGTTTTGATGATTTGGAGTAATAAAGCCAGTGGACCACTGGAACCCCAACTAAATGAGTGTAAATTGTCTCTAGTGTTGTTTCTGTCTGGGTTTTAATTTAATTGGGGCAGGAGGGGACATTTGACAAATACTATAGAACTTGAATATTATTAATTTGAAACAATAAAATTGTTCACTTTTGATCTCTTAAGGAAAAACTGAAATGTCTGACTATTCTCTATGATTTTTACAAAATGATATGTGTCCATAAACATATATATATGTATTTTCAAAGCATATTACTTATGTTATCTTCTCTTTCTATTTGTGCTATATAAGAAACAATTCCATTTGGCAGAAAATCTATTAGGAAAATGGAAGTTCAGTGCTTTCCCTTGATTAGTCAAAGTTCTCTGTGGCTGAATAATGTGCAAGGCTTCCTTTAATCTTTAATATTTGATTAATCAATAGGCACAAATCTTCCTGAGTTACTAATCTATACCTTCCTTGGTAAGTTGCCCTCCCACTCACAACACAGTTGACTTGGCAGCATTTTTTACAACCTTGTCTTTCTTTCTCAGTTGCCATCCGAAGAAAAGAACTCTGCTGTGTTCTCTATTGAATTGTCTTTCTTTTTGCTATTCCTCTGCAGTACACGAGTGAGTAACGTTCTTACTGTGTGCAGTGCCTGGCTGGTGGACATCTTTTGGCTTTGAGATGTTGCATCTTGATTGTTTGGCATTTTACCCAAGTATGACAGGCTTTTGCCCTCTGTTTCCATTTTAACTTGCAAGTCTCTCGGGAATCTTTGTTCTTTCTAATAGCCTGCTCTAACTAAAAACCTGTTTCCCTCCCCTGTCTCTTGATTATTTTTTTCATCACTGTAGTTCTTCTTAAAAGGCTTTCTGCATATACTTTGCTTAAAGGTATAAAAGTATAGATGCAGCATGCCAACTTAGTCTTTGGCAGTGGTGGTGTTGCAGGTGCAAAGTCTGTGCAAACTGACTAATTGTAAACCTCACAAATTAAATTGTGCATGAATTGGAAAAGAATGAAGAAAAAGATCCGTTTTTTTAATAAATTGTCCAAGGCCTTATTCCTTGATCTATGTGTGGGGTCTGATCTTGCTTTCTTGTCCTGTGATACAAATTCAGAGTTAATTCTGCTGATGCTAAATGGTATTGCATCCTTCTTATATTGGTGCAAATCAGAGGAAAAGTTCTTGTGTTCATTCCCCAAGGAAGTGGTTTGGTTTTCAAGTTCAAGAAGCTACCAATGTCTGCATTTGGGGAAGCCTCTGAGAGCTATTAGTTGTAGGTTATACTCTTGCTTTTCTTTTTCTGCAGTGTGTGTTTTGCTCATTTTGACTGTGCTAGGGAAACAGGCAGTAATTTCTTACTTGGGGGGACTGGGAACCTAAGAATGAAGTGAGACATACTGCAGGCTTTTAGGTGAAAGTGGCTAGGCTTCAGCTCTTGGAACAGCTGACAGAGAGCTCTTTTTAATGCCTTCTGCATTCTTTTAAACAGAGATACCTCTTTAAGATTTATTAAAGAATCTTGCTTACACAGCCAGCATCCTTACTAGCTGATGCAAAGCTGTAGCAAACTTGCTGCCATCCTGTCATGAGTGAAAACAGGAAGAAAAAAAAAATAGAAAATTAAGTACAAAAGGTCAGATTGATCCTGTACCTGAATCAAGCTTGCTTTTCTTGTGACCTGGAAAGCTTCTGGCAGACTTTTGGTAGGCTAACTAGGGATGAGGGTGCCTCTGACAGAAAGCCTCATGTGGGTGCACAGTTACCAAATAAATGACATTTCCCAGCTGGAGTTTGATAAAAGCCCTTTTTGAAAGCCCTTCAGGAGCTGTTTAATTTTTTTAAATGGGGTTATATTTTCTTAACTTTGTTTATCCTTGGACTTACTCATATGCTTACATATTAATTGTCTGGATATGCCTATACGAGGCAGGAGGATCTCTGACACTGCAAAATCCTGAATTTAACAGCATGATGACTGGTTCAGAATGTGCTTTGTCCTTTTAAGCTCCAGTGATAGCTCTATACATGCACAAAATTAGTTGCAGTGAATCCTGAAACTGCAGTATAGAAGAGGCTATTTCTTGATTTCTTGTTATGTTGCTGATTGCTGTATAACTGACCTCCTTTGGCATCGTGACTGTTTCCAAATCACATCCTGTGATTGTGTTCCTGCATGTTCTGGGAGTCACACGAAACTGGTACTGCAGTGACAAAACATCTCTTGGTTTTACAGCAGTAGAAAATCTGTGCTAAGGGGATGGCAGATGGGAGAGGATGTTCTTCAGGTTGTACATGGACCCAAGACTGTATCATTCATCCTTTCTACAAAAGGCAGATACGCATAGCATGCTGTTCGCTTTATTGGTGGAATCTGTTCAGCAATTTATGATCGTTTCATATATGCATGACTTGGAACTGTGCATTTGTACAGATAATAGAAAGGAGATCACTAATCCCCATTTTTCCTTCTTGCGCTGCTGAATTTCTTACTCAAATTACTTAGCACTGTTGGCTTCTGTCCATCTCAACCATTACTTCACTTGAAGATGAAGCAGCTTTTCTCTTTTCTCTATTAAACTTCTGCTAGATAATTCCTTTGGTAGCAGGATCCCCAGTTCTGTTCAGTATCATGTGAGAGCCTAGTTTTTCTCTCAAGAGCTGTATATAATTAAACTGAAGCTGCCTAATTTGTATGCAGAGGGAAACAGTCTAGTGTGCAGAATATACCTGCCTTAAGTTACTGCTTTTATCGTTGGAGCTTTTGTAGGGCAGAGGCTTAAGAGTGGAATTTATATGTCACTGCAAAGGCATGTGGTGTTCTTGGACTTAGGAATGTCTGATGTGGATTCTGAAAAACTTCATTTAGTTTACGTGTCTTTTTGAATAAGTGTGCTGTGCTAAAGAGACCAAACCTAACAACTGTAGAGAAGGTATTCCTATTACCTAATGCAGAACCATGGTTTTCCCTGGGCCATCACTAACTATCCGTTAACTTCTAGTTAAATGTCATTTTTCCACTGCTTCAAGTGACTTTGCTGTTCCTCTATTCTGTCTTAACCCTATGGATTGGTACAAGATGATAGACTAAACAGAAACCCAGGAAACAAACCACTAAACCTCAAAATAGGCAGAAGTATATGATTTTTTTTGTTATTTTGGCTATCTCCCTTCCCATTCATCCTGATGCCTTTTGTTTTTGTTGAACCTCTCACCCTTACTCAAGAGGGATAAAGTTTCTTTTGATCATGCACTAAGAGGTCAAGTAACTACCTGTAGAAGTGTTGTCAGATTAGAACCAACAATGAAGGAAATGAGAAAAAGACAACTAACAGAACAAGACAAAGAACCACTGTCAGCCTAAAGCTTTGCATAAAGTTGGCTGAGTCCAGGGCCTAGAAGGGAGAAGAATAACATGTTTATTCTTGTAATTTCTACTTGTTTAAACAATGTCTGAGCTCAATATGTTATTTCCTATGTATCTGACCAAGAGACAGTTTCAATCTGCACTATTGGGGAAAAGAAGGAAACTGTATTTGGAAAGGTAAGATTGAAGGAGGGAGACTTGAAGGAGCAAGACATTTGGAAATGGGATCATAAAAGGAATGATTTCGGGCAGAGTATATGTGGTTTTGAAGACGCAGCTTTTCAGGGCATTTGCATCAACCTGAGCATTTGGAAACAGGCCTTCTGTAAGAGTCTGCTGCTAAAGGGAGTATCATAGGCCTAAATTTCTAAAATGTAAGTACATTTGCTCCATACCTACGTATCACTTCATAGCCTAGAAACTTCATCTTAAAGCAGGAGCTAAACACAATCTGTAATTGCACAACTCTGAGACAGTCCATGTTTTTCCCACAATTGTGTCCTGTGCCTTGCTCTCTGGATTACTTAATGTGAAGTACTCTCTAAGTCAACTGTACTCTGGATGAATACCTGTTACCTTTCAGTTTTCCTTTTGGGAAAAAGACTCGAGCATGTTCCCTGTAATCTTGTCCCCACATTTCTTTTCTGTGTTGTCTTTTCCTAGCATCTTAAAATCAGTTCTTAGAATCATAGAATCATGCAGGTTGGAAAAGACCCCTACAGTCTTCTAGTTCAACCTTTCACCTAGCACTGACAAGCCCACCACTAAGCCATACAAGTTCTACATCTCCACGTTTCTTGAAGACCTCCAGGGATGGTGACTTCAGCCACTGCCCTGGGCAGCCTATTCCAGCACCACCCAACCCTAGCTCCCTCAGCTGTTCCTCATAGGACATGTGTTCCAGATCCTTCACCAGCTTCGTAGCCTTTCTCTGGACATGCTCCAGGGCCTTGATGTACTTCTTGTACTGAGGGGCCCAAAGCTGAACACAGTAATCAAGGTACGGCCTCAACAGAGCTGAATACGTGGGGACAGTCACTTCCCTAGTACTGCTGGCCACACTCTTCCTGATACAGCTTCCTGAAATCAGCTCTGGTGAGGCTGCACCTCAAGTACTGTATTCAGTTTTGGGCCCCTCACTACAGGAAAGACATTGAGGTGTTGAAATGTGTCCAAAGAAGTGTAGTAAAGCTAGTAAAGGGTCTGGAACGCAAGTCCTGTGAGAAGCATCTGAGGGAAATGAGGAAGAAGAGGCTCAGGGGAGACCTGAAAGGAAGCTGTGGGGAGCTGGGAGTTGGACTCTTCTCACAGATAACTAGTGATAGGACTAGAGGGAATGGCCTCAAGTTGCACCAGGGAAGGTTTAGGTTGGAAATTAGGAGACATTTCTTCTCAGAGGGAGCAGTTGTGCATTGGAACGGGTTGCCCAGGAAGTGGTGGAGTCACTGGGGGGTGTTCAAGGAAAGGTTGGATGTGGTGCTTAGCAACATGGTTTAGTGGGTGATGTTGATGTTAGAGGGGTGGTTGGACCAGATGATCTTGGAGGTCTTTTCCAACCTTAATGATTGCATGATTCTGTGAAAAGCCAGGGTGACATTGGCCTTCTTAGTCACCCTAGCACACTGCTGGCTTATGTTCAGCTGGCTATCGACCAGTACCCCCAGGTCCCTTTCCACTGGGAAGCTTTCCAGCCACTCTTCCCCAGCCTGTAGCATTGCATTGGGTTGTTGTCCCCTAAGTGCAGGACCTAGCACTTAACTTTGTTGAATCTTGTAGTATTGTCCTCTGCCCATTAGTCCAGCCTATCCAGATCCTCCTTCACAGTCTTCTTACCCTTGAGCAGATCAACGCTGGCACTTAACTTAGTGTTGTCTGTGAGCTTAATGAGGATGCTCTCGATCCCCTTGTCCAGATGATGAAGATACTGAAGAGAGTTGCCCTCAGTACTGAGCCCTGGGGGACACCACTTGCGACTGGCCTCCAGCTGGATTTAACCCCATTCACCACGACTCTTTGGGCCCGGCCACCCAGTCTCTTTTTAACCCAATGAGGCATACAGCCATCCAAGTCATGAGCAGCCAGTTTCTCCAGGAGAATGCTGTGGGAAAAAGTGTCAAAAGCCTTACTGAAGGTAGACCACAGCCACAGCTTTTTCCCCATCCACTAAGTATATCACCTTGTCACCGAAGATCAGGTTCATCAAACAGGACCTGCCTTTCATAAACCCATGCTCACTGGGCCTCATCACCTGGTTGTCCTGTATGTGTTGCGTGATGGCACTCAAGATAATCTGCTCCATGAGCTTCCGCGGCACTGAGGACAGACTGACAGGGCTGTAGTTCCCCGGGTCCTTCCTCTGGCCCTTCTTGTAGATGGGTGTCACATTTGCTAGCTGCCAGCCGACTGGGACCTCCCCTGACAGCCACGACTGCTGACAAATGATGGAAAGCGGCTTAGCAAGCACTTCCACCAGCTCCCTCAGTACCCTTGGGTGAATCCCATCTGGCCCCATAGACTTGTGTACGTCTAAGTGGTGCAGCAGGACACTAACAATGTACTCTTGGATTATGAGGGCTTTGTTCTGCTCCCTATCCCTATCTACCAGCTCAGGGGGTTGAGTACCCAGAGAACAACTGGTCTTATTATTAAAGATGGAGGCAAAGAAGGCATTAAGTACCTCAGCCTTTTCCTCATCTCTTGTCACTGTTTCCCCACCACCCCTGCCCCATCCAATAAAGGATGAGGATTCTCCTTAGTCTTCCTTTTCTTGTTTATGTGTTTATAAAAACCTTATTTATTGACTTCAACAGCAGTAGCCAGACTGAGCTGAAGTTGGGCTTTGGCCCTTCTGATTTTGACCTTTGCACAGCCTCAAGACATCTTTGTAGACCTACTGAATGGCTTGCCCCTTCTTCCAAAGGTCATAAACCTTCTTTTTCTTCTGAGCTCTAGCCACAGCTCTCTGTTCAGCCAGGATGGTCTTCTTCCATGCTGGCTCATCTTTTGGCATGTGGGGACAGCCTGTTGCTGTGTCTTCTTTCTTGAATTCCATCCTTCCTGGACTCCTTTGCCTTCCAGGACTGCCTCCCAAGGAACTCCACCAAACAGTCTCCTAAACAGGCCAAAGTCTGCCCTTTGGAAGTCTGGGGTGGCAGTCCTGCTACCCCCCCTACTTTTCCAAGAATCAAAAACTCCATTAATTTGTGGTTGCTGTGCCTGAGATGACCTCCAACCTTTGCTTCAGTGTTCTTTTTTGCTTTGTTTGAGCCATCTGACATCTCTGATGGTATCTCCATCACATTTTGTTGCCAATCCCCTGCTTCCTGCCTACTTGTTCCTTTGAGGAAAGAGTCCCTCATCGTGTATGTGAGAAGCCATGGATGATACCACTGCAGTTGGCGGATGTTTTCTTTTGCAAATCCAACCTTAAAAAAATATATATATTCCTGACAGTGATGGGAAGGTTTCAAGTGCATTCAAGACTAATGTTCCCGTTAGGGTTTCCTTTTTAGCTGACCTTTTTTGGGCTTTTACTTATATAATGGCTGCCTCTTGGGTACCTTTTTAGATTTTCTTACCCCCCTCTGGTTGCTTTAATGTGTTGGCTTGTGAAGTTGTTTGTGGGGAGTAGAATTTGTCCTGTTTTGAATAAGGAGTTCCAAAGCCACTAGGCTGTTTTATTATTTATATAGGGCAATATAAAAGATCAATATTATTATCATGTGCGTAATAGTATAACTTAAGCTGTTCTTTGGCTTTCTCAGTGTGATAAGTCTTTTATGCAGCAGTATTCCAGAGCCTGTTCTTTTGCGCAGTTATAAGCATGTTTTCTTTGGATAATAAATAATACTAGCCTTTGAACTCAAAGCATAAATATAGATGTAAAAATGTTTTAAAGGCATAGCTGTGGTATATGATAGATCGTTCTAATGTTAGATTATAAATGTAGTCATTTTAACAAGTTGAAGTGATCAGATTTGTCCATATGGAGCAAGTTTTATCAGTGCTGCTCTACTGAAGGTGATTAGTTCTGACAAATTCTGAAAATATCCCTTATCTTCTTGTGTGATGAGTAAACCTTTGTGAAGCTAAATAATTAAGCTCAGTATTGAAAACCTGGTTACTTTGATTGCAAAGTCACTCATCCACCAGATTAATAATTGAGATTAATTTTTTTTACACAGGCAATCTAAATTTCTTTGCATGATGGATAATGGAAACCATGGGAGTCATGTAGCTGAGAATGACATACCTGATTTTGAAACCTGATATTTGAAATGAGTAACTAGACAGCTCTTTAACATGAGGGCAGGTTCTGATGTCTGGTACTGTAGTGTCTCAGTGTTTTCTGATTTTGCTTGAGATCTTCAGCACTTTAAGTATTCCATTTTTGAGAGTTGTAAACCTGGCTTTAGGTTCTGATCATCTGTCCCTCTTCTCATTAGATAAAGACTAACACAAATGAAGAGCTCCCGACTATATGAGGGTGAGAAGGAATCGGGTTTTTTATTAGGTTTTCAGGGGGCCACCATTGTGCTTCACATAGAAATGAATGAACCGTATGCTATTTTACAGTGGCTTCATAGGGAGAGCAGTGCATAGTGGTTGAGGATGTCCTCACAGAATGGTAGGGGTTAGAAGGGACCTCCAGAGATCATCAGGTCCAACCCCCCTCCCAAAGCAGGTTCCCGAGAGCAGGTTGCCAAGGTAGGCGTCTAGAGGAGCCTTGAACATCTCCAGAGAAGGAGATCCCACAACCTCCCTGGGCAGCCTGTCCCAGTGCTCTGTCACCCTCACCGTGAAGAAATTATTTTGCATGTTGGTGTGGAACTTACAGTGATCCATTTTTTTTGGCCATTGCCCCTTGTCCTGTCCCCACAAACCAAAAAGAGCTTGTCCAAATCCCTCTGTCTCCCACACTTAAGGTATATTTAAGTGTGCCTAGATTGTCTAGTGTATCTCAGCTGTCTAGATGACTGTAGCCAGCTGATGAAAAGCTGACCCTGTCTTGAAATTATTTGATCGTTAGTGAAAAGATGTTCTTTAAGGAGTGGTGTTATTTGCACACAAGATTATTCAGGTATTTTTCAGAGGCTGACATAGTAGGTGATAAGCCACTGAACTGAGTACCAAATTAATGTTTTTGTTGTTGTTGTTTTTCTTTGCATTTCATCCTCCTTTTCCTGCTTAACCCAGAAAAACTGATTGAGGGGCTCAAATCTCCTGAGACTGCGCTTCTGCTCCCTGATATCCTGCCTCTCGCTGACCCCTTCGGTAGCACGTCAGATGCTGTGAATGGTAACAATAAACTCAGGGTACCTCCTTCCCTTTGTCTGACACGGCATGCCTTGTCCTGCATGATAACTCTGCGTGTTTACCCTGTTGGGCTTTGAAAATAGCTGCTGATGTTGGCAAAATGCAATGTGATAGGAAGCTACAGATTATACAGAGACAAATCTGCCTTCTCTGTGAAACCATGAGAATCATGATAATAAGGCATGGTTGGGCCTTGTGTATTCTTCTGGTCATGGGTAGAAGAGAGGTAATTGTTGACTGAAGAAGATGCAAAAAAAAAAATCTCTCAATTTCTTCCAAAGGCTGTGTGTATGACTGTGGCCTTGGCACTCAGCCTGTCTGTCATCGGCCCTCAGCAGGAGGAGGAAGTGAGCATTTGCTCTGGGGCATATTGTGAGAGTAAACGTGCTGGGCTGTGATGAGCCCAAATGCAACAGGCTCCAAGACAGTGTGAAGGCTTCAGTGTTGTAGAACCATATTTTGACCCACTTGCCAAATAAACTAAAAAGTAATGATTGCAGACTTCAATAACTTGCAATCAGTGGCTCTTTCAGTTTTGGGTCCAAGCCAGGGTTTCTTGGCTGGCTTGTTGCAACCTTGTAGCTTTGAATGCAAAAGTAGGAAATGAGTCACCTAACTGTAAGACTTTTCTTCCTCTTGTAGTTCTGACAGTTGTCTGAATATTCTTAGATAATGATCCTACAAGTCACAAAGAGACTGACTGCTACGCAAACAAAAATATTCATGGATCTCTTGCGTTGGTCAGCTAGACCATTTCTGATCCTAGCACTGGAATGCAACCTTGTTCTTCAATTTCACTTTTTGACTCGTTACCTTAATTTTGGTCCTTAAGGAAGAGACCCAGACAAGCATTATACCTGGTTGTTGTGACTGTGTTGACAGTCATCCTCTGTCTGTCCCTCTTCCCTTTAAGAATTATACAAAAACAAATCTTTCTGTCCAGCCTTTATAAGCATCTCCATACATAATGGATGTCAGTGTTCAACAATACTAGGGACTGGTATTTTCAGTAAGATGTTAAGTTCTAAAAATGTATCGCCTCTCACTGGGGACTACAAACTTTGCTTTGCTGAGCACTGCGAAATGAAAAAATAGATCTCACAATCTTGGCTTTTTACAAGCTTAGCTGGGAACATGCTAAGGGCTCCACAGTGGGTTTGTTAATGATCTGTTGTTACTTCTATTGCAAGGACACTCCTCAAAGGTCAGTGGGGTTTTTTGTTTGGTTGTTTGGTGGTGTGTTTTTTTTTTTCTGGAAAAGGTCCTCGCAAAAGCCTGCGGTTACTTGCCCAGCCCCAGGTCCTGTGCTTAGCTGCAGGGCAGGCATTAGTAGCCTTCAATTTCAGCCTTTGAATATTTCAATTTGCACACACACACACCAAAAGAAAACAGAAAAGCTCAAAGCCAGCGAACACTAGTTTCTTAATCTTTTCTAATGGTTAAATTGCTATCAGTCTAACTTCAGCATCTCACTGCCAATGTAGCTGACAGGTGTCAATGAGATCAATGAGTTGCTAAAGGATTCAGACAACTGCCTTCTTAGTTCTAACTTTCGTGGTGTCTTGCAAACTAACCTCTGGATTCTCCTCTGCGCTGGCGTTTTGCACATTTGGAAAGGAAAACCTGACGTAGCTGTTGAGAGTCTCATACCAGGCCTCGAGGCTCCATTGCCCCAACGCCTTGTGTCGCAGACTGAGTCGGTTGCTTCCAACAGAACAGGTTGGTGAGGTGGGAGGGTCTGTGGCAGGGCAAGGGTGCATTGCACTGGGATGGGCTGTGTAACCTTGCTATAAAAAATCAGAGTATCTGCATGGACATAAACATCTCTTCTCTCACTGCTTTCCCCACCAATGTAAACTGTGCTTGCTGGTGCGTTTTGATAAGTGGGTGCTGCACGGTTCCTTAAAAGTCAATGCTGTTTGTTGTTTGAACGGTACAGCATTCCTTCAGCCCACTATTACAAACCTTAGGTGCCAGAGTAATGCTCTGATGAATATTTTGAAATCTGGAGCACTTGCAGATTTCTGTTTGTTCTGTAATGGTAATGAGCCATTCATGTTCCTTCCTAATTATGAAGGTGTTGATCTGGCATCTTCTGCTGCAGATGTACTTGATATCTTTTCAGAGGTCTGCTGTGAAACAGCCAGTGCGCTTAGTTTTGCCGGAGTCCCTGCAACTCCTTTCCCTCCATCCCCCCCATCTAATTTAATGTATTGCTTGTATGGGATTTCACTGTTGTATACTCTACTTCAGAGGGCAGTTAGCACCACAGAAACTGTGTTATATATTGATAAAGGTGTTGGAAATCCCTCTGCCCTCACTGCAGAGAAGTGAGAAATATTTTTCACTATAAAAAGGACAGTTTTTTTTTCTGGCTTTGCATCAATGCTCTCTTTGCACGCTAAATGGACGGGAACAGGAATGTGCGAATATGAGTTTAACAGTGTTTGTGTCCTATTTAATGCTACCTTGCGGCCTTGGGATGTTAACCTGGATTCAGACTCTCTCACTGGGGAAGACTCTCTGCTTGACTGTTCTCTGCTTTCTAACCCTGCTGCTGACCTCTTGGATGAGTTTGCTCCTGTAGCTTTCACAGCTCAACCTCACAAAGGTAAACAGTCCCTCCTGTCTCTAATGTCTAATCAATCCTAGAAGTCGGTCTTCTGACATTAAATGAAGTTAATACCAGTTTACACAAGCAGATGCTATGCTCCATGTCCTAGTGGTGGGTTTGTTTGTTTTTTCCCCCAGGCCATTGCTTTGTTTTTTCCCCAAGCTGGTGAAACTTGTAATGGGAATTGAAGCACTAAGGGAAAAATACAGGTTAATGTATTCAGCCTAATTGTAAATAAAGGCAGGTGATATCTTCCACGAGACAAAATGACATAGTGAGTGTAAAGGATGGGTGTTTTTTTGTATGCAGCCCTTCTTCAGGATGATGTGTGAATACTCTTGTTTTCCCTTTTGCACATAAGATGTAAGATTTGCTTTTATGCTGTATTATTGAATCTGGAAGGGAGCCTGATAATGATCTATACTGGTGTCACATGTTTCTGAATGTTTGTTGTGTTTTTTTTTTTGTCTGTCGACATTCATGTCTGTAGCATGTGACTGAGCTCTTTCAGATCTGGAGGCTGATTTCAGTGGTTATCAGGAGAAGGTTCTTGAGTCAAACCAGCAAAAATGAATGAAAGTCTAAGTACAATATCTAATTGAAAAGTGGAGTAGTTTTACAGTAACACAAAACAGCAGAGCTGCAAAGAAGTAGATTGTGATAATTTCTAAGAGTTGCAGATCTGCCCTTTATTTTTTCAGCTTGAGGGGATCTGTGAAAATACAGTGCAGTGGTCTGAGTTCTGTTCTCTCTTCCACTAAAAATCAAGAAGAGAGGACCCTGGGAAGCTGGATCCTGTATCAGATGACTTTTTTTTTTTCCCGAGCTGCAGAGCATCCAGCTAAAATTTGGGCCTTCTCACGCGCTGAAGGTGTAGTAGTGGCAGTGGAGTAGTTTGAAGAGCTATCAGCTGAAGTGTGATTTTCATGGTGAATACTTCTGGCTCTGTTCTGGCACATTCCTGCTATGGGCTAAAGCAGTTGTGAACAGTGTGTGCCTCCCTTGAGGACAAGGCAAATGTTAGCAGATTATTTGTATAAGCCAAGCTTGTAGTGAATATTGGGTAGTACACCTCCACCTGAGTGGGAGGGAGGACCAGGACTTTTGTGCTATTTATTGCCTTGCAAAGACCGGCTCAGAGGCTTGAATGCTAACCATTTGGTGCCCCTTGACACTGGGTTTTGCTTAGTTCGTTTGGTAAGTATCCCTATAGCAACACAAAATGATCTGTCCTCAGAGGAATTGCTGTAAAACAGTCTGCAATCAATTTTTACACTTGATGGCACTTCAAAATGAGACTATTTTTCATAGAGCTTTTGAGTTTAAACAAGCAGTTGTTCTAATTGCTGTTTGCTATAATACACTTTCATGCCACTTTATTTTGAGTAAATGGCTTGAAATATATGTCAAGCAATTATTACTTTGTGTCTGGAACATAGCAAAGCCAAAACATTTTTGGTGTGACTTAATGAGAAAACAAATTAACGGACTTCTGCATGACTTCTCCCTGGCTGCCCTGCTGTTCCCTCTGGAATGAGAAAGGCTCACATCTGACAGGGACTGTGAGACTTCCATTAGCAGGAGTAGGAGCAGGGAGACGGGGAAGGGGGCAAAATATAAATAAACTCTTCCAAAATTAATTGGTGACTTCTGTTCAAACCCTGCTTTTATAGCTCTGGATGTGGCCATTAACTATACATCTGTCCCATTCTCTTTTTTTGGTTTGTTTATCCAGTCCTGGCTTTGGTGTTGTAAAGCTGATGGGGCAGATAGTGATATCCATAGGTGTAATCAGCCCATGGAACTGCAGTGCTGCAAGTTCTCAGTGGGACCAGGAGGACAAGAAAAAGCAGCTGTGTTTTGAACATGGTTTAATGCTTCAGCCAAGCCATAGCATCCTTTCCTATGTGCTTTACTAGGCTGTGTTGCGTTTTGTGGCTGCTGAGTTTTTGTTCAGCTTTCAGGATTTCTTAACCCGTGTTTGCTGAACATGGCTCTAAGCTGCATGTGTGTGAGAGAAAAGAAGTTTTTTTCCAGTTATAGTGATGTGTAGTTATTAAGGCAAGCTCAAATGCTTTTGTGCATAGATACTTCTTCCACGGAGTTCTGCCCAAACTGGGACACTCGCAGCTTTTCCTCAGGAAAGATGGTCCACAACTGAGCAGCGTTCCTTGACTAGTTTCTTGTATAGCAAATTCTGGGCGTACGAGCAATTGTGATTATAAATGAAGTCAGATGGAAATAGGATGCTTTCAGAGGCTCTCAGCAATGTTATGAAGAGCCACAAATAACTCCAGAGACAGTGATGACAGGACGAGACTTTCTGTCAAGACCAAATATATTTGGTTTTGATGCTTTACAGCCTAGTCTTCTATAAAACTTCCTTCCTTTCTTCTTTTTTTTTCTTTTTTTTTCCTGAATCTGATCTTCCAGAGGACAAGGTATTTTCACAAGTTGGTTCTTGCATCATCTTACCCAAAGCCTGTTAGTGTACCTGTCAGCTTTAGGTAAAGAGCTTTTATTTTTGATCCAAACATAACAGGAATGTTACTGTTCCTTGGAAAACATCAACTTTTACATGTCCTTGCGATGCTTTCTGACATATTTCATGTAGTAATTGAGAACCAGATTTTGGAAGGTATTTTAGGTGTCTAAAGTAAGTAGTAGTGATGCACAATGAGAGTATGAAAGTCCCTGAAGGTGTGTAATTGCTTGATAAGGCTAATAAATATCTGAGCTACTGTGAAAGTAGTTGAAAGTGCCTCCCACCAAGTGTCTAATTCCTGTTGACATGGTTTAAAATCAATGGAATTATGTGCCAGAACTGCTCTAGTTGCCTTTTAGGATCTCTCTGTGTGTCTAGTTATATGTTGGACACCTTGGAAATCTGTCTTTACGTTGCGTTTTTTTGTTTTATCCCTGTGGGTAAAAATAGCTCTGGGGTTTCATCCACTGTAGATGACTGGAATTTTTTCTGCATTTTTCTCAGCCCTTTTCTTCTCCCTGTACATGAGAGCTGGTAACTGGAGAGACAGATTGCTCTATCAAACTATGCTAATATCTGATGGCCACTGAATGATGACTTAGAGTATCTACAATCCTCATCAGTTTATGCCCCAGGCTTTTACCACATCATTGAGCTCTGCCACTTGTTAAGCCTTCAGATTGACCAAACTTTATTTTGTTTCTTGTCACTTGGCTTGCCTTTTGATTTGAGTTTTGGTTGTTGTTTTTTTTTTTTCTTGTTTGTTTGTTTTTTTCCCTCTACTTTGGTATTTGATTGCTTCTTTTACATCTTACCTTCTTTACTAAAGGCTTACTGACTTTACTTCATCTTTTAAATGAAACTCCTTCTTCTAAACCCTGTCTCTGAAAACATTAAGATGTTCTAACACTTTTTGGCAATTCTAACCAGCTTTCTCTGCTATCTTTGCTTCTTTACCTCTGTTTCTCCTTCACACTGCAGAAGATACTAACCTGATAGCAGGCTTTGATGCTCCTGAGGGCTCTGAAAAAGTGACAGAAGATGAGTTTGACCCAATTCCAGTGTTGATATCCAAAAATTCACAAGGTAAGCCAGGATTTGGGTGTGGAAAAGGGAAGGAGAAAAACAATGAACATATATTAGTTCTGGGATAGTGGTACTACAGTATATGTGAAGTAATGCAAATCGTAAATTGTAAGATATTATAATTGTAGTGTTTAGTGAGCTCAGGCTTTCTCTGATTTATATTGGCCCTGCAGTGTCTCTAGATTTTCTGTTTATGAGAAGGTTGCATGCCCAAAGAGATAGAATAGATGTGCAAGCATCTTTAGGTCCCATGAAGTAATTTCTACCAGTCTGCCAGGCAGGGTACACTAATAGTTCTATGCTTAATGTACAGTAGCAAATTCTTATTCTCTGAGGTTCTTATTTACTGTTTAAACCAGTGGAAGGAGGTCCTTTGACTTTTAAGTGAACTTGGCATGATGTACGAGAAAGGGAGGTGATAATAGTCATTTATAACTTTTGCCAAAAGCGAGTATTTTTATTTCTGACTAATGATTTTCAAAGGTGCTTGTGGGAACTGTGTGAGAAGCCTGGTAGGTGGTACCCACCTCCTTTGAAGAGCTTTTGAGTGTTCTTCACCTTTAGGACACAGACTGGAAAGTTTCTCCTTTTACAGTATTCCTGTCACCTGCATCACATTAATGTCATCTTTGCAAACAATTTTTGCCTTATGCAAGGTTGAGTCTAAGGAGCAGTACTGTTTCCCTAAAACAAATGATACTGCTCAATTTTGTAGCTCTTATAGACAGGATTTTTCAGTATGGCCAATCAAATGTGCAGTCAAGTCTCTGTGCAGTCAAGCCATCAAAAGGCTTTGTTTACAACTTTTGGTATGCTAGCATAGGCTTAAAATGCATTACAGAGCTCCCTTTATCTGGTTTTGGTTTTTAGTTTGGTAGAATTTTTTTGACTTCCCTAACTACCATTTTCATTTACAGCATGAGTATACTGTACAGCTGCTCTGCATCTAATGCTAGCTTCCAAAGACTGGTGCTTATCAGAAAAAGCTCTGTGATACTAAACTCTGCTCCTGCATATAGAGGAGATTTCTACCAAAGTTGGGCCAAGATAGGCTACTTTGAATAAAGAACAGAATCTCTCTCTTGAGAAAGCTCAACTCTCCCTACAGTGGATGGAAACTCAAAGATGCTTTTAAAACAGCAACTAATTTTTAACATGTTAAACATTGAACAGTCCGTTCCATTGGTTGTGGGAGTACTTAAAATTGTTTTATAGTCCTTTAGTAATGACTGAATTCTGCAGCTTGGATGTAGAGATTTCTGTTGGCACAGAAGCTGCTGCGATGTTTTTCCATGCAAGTCTAGCAAGCTGGGTTTGGAGGGGAGGGAGAGGGTGGAAGAGTGAGCAAAGGAAAAGTTGCTATCATGATGCAAGTAATGAGAAGAGCTTGAGCGGGTTTTCTGTTTTGCTTTGACTTTTTTTCTTGCTTGCTCTTGAACATCTGAAACTGTCGTGTGTGTGTGTGTCCTGTTCAATACTGAATTCCTATCTCTCACACTTTCAGGTGGGCATTCTAGAAACAACAGTGGAAGCTCTGAGTCCAGTCTTCCCAACATAGCCAGGTCTTTACTGCTGGTGGATCAGCTCATAGACCTGTAGCAGTGACACAGTAGCAGACGCAGTTTCTGTAACGTACCTAATCCTCCGTTTTCATTTCCAGAGGAGTTACCTTCAGTTGTGGTTCTTTTGGTTTTTGTTCTTTTCCTTAATTAAAAGAAAAACAAATCTGCCAACAAGAGACAGTCACCCATATTTCTCCCTGTCTTCCCATGCCCCACAAAAGATTCTGTCTCAGTTCTCCAGGTAGTCCTCTCTAAAGCTGGTGAAAACCTGCTGTGGTTCCTTCTGCACCTGTTTCTGCTAGCCCATGTCTAAAGAGAGCACCGTCATTAGCCACCCTGCTGAGATGTACACATAGCATCATGGAAAGCCTAACTATAAATGATTTAGATAATCGTAGCTGATGTACGATCCCTGCATACAACAGACTCCTTTCTCCATATAGTAGTGTGTAAACAACTGTTTCAATCTTTTGAGTTTGTGTTTCTGAGTTTGTTTTTTGCTTTCCTTTTTTTTTTTCCTAATTTTCTGATGAATGGGCAGGAGGAAGGGGACGAGTGAAATTGGTAGGGACGTCCCTCTCCTGCAGAATACAGGTTAGGAGAGCTGATGTTTCTAAATTGCCAGTATATGCTTCAGAGGAGGAAAAAGCACTGAATTCTCCTGAAGTAGTCATGCTTAGTACCTCTGGTGATGGTGCATATGAAAAGAGTTTTCTGGACTGCCCCCAGCTAATTGTTCGCTGTTTAACAATCCTGCTTATGAATGAACTGTGCTTCCGTGGGATGGGGGTGGGGGGGAGCTCAAAAAAAAAAAAAAAAGCCACCAGATTGTTAATGCTGCAAAAATCACCCTAAGTTAAATATAACAAGATTTTGAACCAAATATGTGTGAGTATGGCTGTGATTAGCTTTTTGTTGACCTTTTTTAGGCTGAAAAGGGCATTGTGGCAACAGCAGATGTATTTTCTGTGACTATTTCTGTGTTTGACTGGCAAAAAAAAATCCCCCCCAACCTACTGTAAATTGTGTACGAAACAAATTGTCCTACAGTTGTTTGTCTACTTCAATCCTGGTTTTAGTCAAGCATCTGGTATCTGTTCTGGGTTCCCTGTTTTCTCTTGTAACTGCATATAGTGCAAACCAGTTAAGTATGGAACCTTTTTCTTTCGGTAGACAAAGATTACTGTGGACTTTATTCCACTCTTCAGTCTTTGTGGATCAAGCATGCACTTGGTTCAGGTGGTTTGAAATAAGTGCTGCTACAATTTGATGGGTTTTACATTTTCTTTTTCCCTTTACATGCTTAGTTTGTCAGCTAGCTGGATACGCTAAACTTGTTTTCATTGGTTTATGATCATGAAGTCCGGAATTTCTATCTTATATTTGAAAGCTCTTTCTGAACAGAAGGACTCTTCCTCTGTAGTGGAATAATTAATAGCTTACACTGCTAACCTTGTGTATGTGTATGTAGCTGTATTAGTAAAAGTGCAGTTTCCCATGTGCGGAAGTATGAACGACTGAAATATGTATGTACTGACCTCTCGCTAAGACGGAAAGAAATCAAAGTTCATGACTACTCTTTTCCTATCTCCAGTCTCTCCACTATTCCCTCACCCCAATGCTTAGGTTAACAAATTCTGTAAATAGAATTGCCATCAATTGTGTCTGCTCTACATTACTCTTCTTTTAAAACCTACACTTAATAATAAAAGTATTGCTTAAGTGTGTTGTATCATTACATGTGTATACTGCACTTTCCGAGAGAAGCTTTACATGAGAACTATGGAAATGACCTTAGTAAAATTGTGGATAGAACTTTATTATTTTTTTGTTTTATATTCCTAAAGCACAGGCAAGCTGGACTGGAAACATGAAGACGCTATAGATAGAAAGTTATTGTATAGTCAGATACTGAGAATATATGAAAAGAGAATGGATTTTAAAAAGTAACCATCTACTGTATATTAGAAACAAAGATTTCTGTGAATTAAAGTACTTTTAAAGAATGTTTAAGATTTTAAATGGCACTTGTTCAAGGGTTCTGGAAAAATTATAAATGCACTGGGTTGTTAATAATGCTATTAAATAAGCAGATGTGAATGTTCATTTTATTGCTTTTTCAAGTAGCCATTCATGGATCTGGGTGGGAAACACAATACAATGAAAGCATGCATTTTTAGAGATGTCTGTTACCTAGATGTACTTCATCAGAGAAGACACTCTGCCTACGTGCTAAGTGAATGAAAAAATGCAAGGAATGTGAAATGAATGGGTGGATATGTGTGATTAATTTGAAGCTCTCCAAAAAATGTGATTGTCCTAGAGGCAGTAGGTTAGTATTTGTGTGCTGCCCAAAAGTTGAGGAGTTTGTGTGAAAGCTGCTACTGTGAAGGAACAAATTGAACTTTCATCCAGTATCCACATGGAAGAAGTTTGGTACCCAGCATTCCTGAAATTGTGTCAGAATGGTTCTCATATAGCTATGGCTGCAACCTCATTTGAAGCCATTAGAGGTGTTTCCTGTCTCCTTTGGAGGGTCAGATGTTGTTAAGTAACATAATATATACATGCAGACAGCAAACTTGCAGCAGAATGATTTTCTTCCCTGCCTGGTGTGTGCTGTTTATATATGCCAGGATGACAGAGGAGCCCTTTTGCCCTAGTAGGCGTGAGCTTGTATTGTTCTGGGTATTGATTATTTTGATGTATCCTGGTACTTCAGATGCAACCACAGTACACAAAGCAACTTCGTTTCAACTCAAGGCTGTGCTTTGGGTGCAAGAATAAATTCTGCTTTTGGGGTGATGAGATGTTAAAAGCAATAGCTAGAACTTAGATGTCAGTTCTTGCTGACTCTGAGGGGTCTTGGGTCTCAAACTGCTCCTGCCTTTCAAACTCTTCCCCAGTTATTTAACTGGATTAGGACAAGTGTGTCACCCACAATTCAGAGATCAGCAAATTCATGTCATGTCTGATGATCCACTGTCAGGTGCAGCCATCCCATAGCCAGGTGGCTATGGCTTCCTGAATTCTGGCTGTCCAAGTGTTCACTGGGTTCCTTGGAACTTGGTCAAGTACGAGGTTACTGAAGGATTGGCAAGTGCTGCAGGAGCTGTGCGACCTGAAAACTTGGGTGTGCTGGCAAAGGCTGAGAGATGTGTGGAAAAGCTGTGGCATGGGTGGCTTTTTGTGGCAAATCTGCATCTAAAAATTGTTTTCAGAGGAAGACTTCTCTTAAGAGCATGATGATGTCTATATTCCTGTTTGGAAGATCTCAAGAGGTCCTGTCCCCAGTGTATTCTTCAGTCTGAAACCTCACAGGGTATTGCCTCATGTGACTTTCCAAAACCACCTTATTTGAAAAGTGGTTTCTTTTTTCTTTTTTTTCTTTAAAATCATGTTATTAAAATGAAAGCTCAAATGCAATTCAGGCCAAAGACAGTTGAGCAAGTTTCAGGGGCAAATGCAAGAAGTGGAGCATATAGGCCTCGGACCACAGAAAATGTCATCAAGCTGCGTGCTGCACGAGTGTTTGAAGTGTGAACATGTATGTGCACCTGTCTGTATAAAATAAGTTATCTTCTTTGTTGGCCAATACAGTTTGCAGTTCAAGAACTTGTATAGGTACCAGTCAGAGCTGGTAGGACCTGGCACAGATGTGGGGGAAGAGTGAATGTACCATGGGGGAGTGCTCCAATGCATGAGGCTTATCAGTCCACTCAGCTACCAGTAGTCGGGTGAGAATTTCCCCTGTGACTTCTTTGAGGTGTGGGCACTGCACATTAACTACGGCAGGTAATATGGACTTGGGAGGTCGGGGCAGGCGGGGAGGGAGCAGTGGGGTGATTTTAGCAGTGTAGTAGACTTCTGTACCCAAGGGAAGTTCTGCTCTGGAGAGAGCTGTGCCTATGCACAGGAATGCAGACTCCATGCACGGCACCAAACCTCCTCGTTGCTCCTTGGGTGGGCTGCTTTGCTGGGTGGGTGTAAGGACATCAGTGATCTGCAAGGCTTGTGCCCTCCACAGGGGGGAGTTTAACCTCTAGAAACTCGCCTGCATCTTAAAAATGACTTGAATATGTAATGCTTGGCTTGTACAAATGAGGGTGAAAACCCAAAAGATGATGTTAGTCTCCAGTCGGTTGGTCTAGTTCATGACCTGATGGAATAGTGTGTGCAGTTTGTGCCTTCAACACCTACTCTATCTCATTTTGCACAGTGCAAACGACTGTGCAAGTGTGCCAAAACTAGATCATTAAATTCCTCATCTTCTGGAAATGAAGCACCCTGAAGATGGTCCCACTGTGATGTGCAGTGACGTGGGGAAAAACCATTTTGCTGCCTGAATTGGCCAGCGACATGGGAAGGGTGATGCCGACCTTCAGTGTCCTGCTTTGATGTCTGCTAACTTGAAAGCCCTGTGTGGGGTGGCCCTGTGGTGACTGCTCTGCCTCTTTGCAGGCCCTTTAAAAGGGAGAGTAATTCCCATCAGTTATTTCAGTACCTTGCCATGTCTGTGTACTGTTTTCTGTGAAAGACAGGAACCATGTGTATCAGTGCTGTATCTCAAGGGTAAACAGTGTCTTCAAGTTGTTAACTGCGTGTAAAATTACAACCCATTCTTTGTGGTGTTTTGCAAGCAGTGGTAATCTGGAAGCCGGAGCTGCTCTGTGTTCCCCACCTCAGAAGGCAGGGTGTGTTCCTGGTGTACTGAGCCAGAGGTACTTTTATGATTTGAATTCTCCCATAGTAACAAAAACTTCCTTAGAAAGGGAGCCTGAGTATAATTGAGTATTTATTTATTTATTCATTCATTCAGATAATTGCTTTGTATCTGACCCTGGAATAAAAGCAATTACATACAAATGTTCAGGGGTAGAAACAAATGTCATTGGTAAGCATAAGCATCTGTAAAGACTTCATGGAGTAAGGTATGTGCTATAAAACTGAAGCCTTGATTGATGAAATAAGGGCTGCTTCCCAGTGAAATACCTTGCAGATCCCAGGAGTCCTGGGGAGGAGGGGACAAAAGATGTGGCTGCTGTCCGGCTTGACGCAGGAGGCAGTCAGCAATCGCTGCCTCTGCAGGAGCAGCATCCCTTTAGCACGAGGGGTTGTGGGTGCTGTGTGGGTTGGTTCCAGCAGCCGTCTGCCTGTATCTTTCCAGGCCTCTTGCATAGCATGCCTCTGGTGCGAACAGGAGCCCAGCTGGCTCAGAGAAGGGCCAGAGCTTCAAAAAGAAAAGCACTTTATGAAATTTACGAATTTGCCCTTTACAGTTGCACTGTTAACACCTCATGGGGCAGCCATTTCTCTCCTTTGCTGTAACACCAAACAAAACTGCCCAACCTTTTAATGTGGAGCAGCCCCTCAAGTGCTTCATTCTTGATCATCTGTGATTGCAGACCTGTACACCCATCCATTGGTGCTGGCCAACATAAATTCTGTCATCCTAAAGGCTGCGAACCTCCAGGAGTTCAGCTGTGCAGGTTGTAGCTATGGCTGCTTATGGGAATCCCCCAACTTTTTCTTGTTTAAATGTCGGGTTAGCACTAACAAAGGGGTTTATGTTTTGTTTTGTTTTGTCTGATTGGACATTTTTGTGCCTGAGCATAGCTCAGGCCTTTTAACATACAAGATTGTTGACTGCAAGAGGTCTAAGCCATGGTCTGGTCAGTCACACACCCAGCTGCAGTGAAATGCTCCATGATGTTATCTTCTCTCTAGTGATGCTGCCATAGCTCCTCCTGAGACTATAACTTTGCCTTTTGCTTCTCTTGGTGAAGCAAAATGAAGGAAAGCAAGAACGGGGATATGGGGGGAAGCTGCCTGAGATGAGTTACCCCGAGGTGGTGTCTGGAAACCAGTCTGCCTTCTTTGGTGTCAGAAAAATACAATGTCAGGGTGTAGATGGTGCTCCTCTCCATCAGTAAGTTGCCAAGGTTCTCTGGTAACCTACTAGATTTTAACATTGCTGTACCAATTTTCATTGGTTTTAAATTAGCATGTACCCTAGTCTCTTTGCTGTGTTGTCTAGCAACTTCAAGTGAAACCAGCTCCTAATTGAAGGCCAGAACGAGTTACTACTTAAACATCACTTCATTTTTTCCCTTGAGTAATTTGTAACTCCTGTACTGGCATTAGCAAAGGAGAAAATTGCTTAAAAAAAAAAAAAAAAAAAAAAAAAAACCTCTCTCCACCAACTAGGGCTTATATCCTGTCAGCCTGTCTCTTAACTCTGTCCCAAATGTCATCACTTGCATGAACATAGACACAACTCAGGCGTGTAAGTCTTTAAAAAGAAAATTCTTGTTTGTGCTCTTCTTGTGAAAACTGGGTTGGTTTTCATTGGCATAATACTCGCTATGGTAAATACGTTTTTGCTTTTCCTGTTTTCCTCTATGCTCTGTCTCAATGAGGACTGGGTAATTCAGAGGTGTTTGCACAGTGTGGCAACTGGTCTTGGTTTGCTTCCACCTGTATTCTTGAAATATCACAATAATACCTGGTAAAATACATAACCAGCCTCCTGGAAGAAAACACAACCACGCACATATCATTCCTGTAATCTAACAGATTAGTATCTAAGGTGAAATCATTGCTGACAACATGGGTTTCAGGAAAGATAGATAGTATTTTTGTAGAGCAACATAAAATGTTCACATATCTACACTGTCTTTATTTAGCAGTGTAATGTATCGCAGTGAATAGTTTCCCAATAAATAACAATTTTGATGCCTAATGAATGAGTACTGTGTCTTTAATTAAGAAATGGCTGAGGACGGGTTAACTTGCATACATCTACAGACTGTCAAGAAGCGCCTTGCAGCCTATGATGGCTGTGTAAGTTCAAACCATTAATCTGGGCAGAGTTTGGACATGGTAAAGCTATTTTGTCACCACGGGGGTGGTTGGGTAGTACCTTGCTTTTCCATCGGTCAGTGGACACCAAACCACCTTCCCCCCCACCCCGCCCCACCTGTTCTTCCTGCGATTCCTACTGCTTAGTTCTCATATGCCTTTTTCCTGTCCTTTTGCTAACATGAGTCCAATGACATACTCCTAACCTGCCAATAGTTCTCTGAAGGTAAGATATCTTCTGTTCTGTCTGTTGTGAGTCATAAGGCAAAACCAACCCAATCTTGGGCTCCTGTAACTGGAGAAGAGCAGTTCTGCAAGCCTCTCCCTGCATTGCCCTGTTAAACCAATGCAGAACCAAGCCAGATTGCTATAGTTATGTTAGACATTTCATTTGAAATCATGGTATGGATTGTTTAAAATCACTTGTCTTGCAGTAGTTTAAAATAATGCTGCTATAGTTACCAGAATTCATTAAAAGCTACAGGCTGACATTTAGCAGATTGCAAGGCATCCCTGCGTATTTTACATGCCTGAGTGTGATTCCATGTATCTGTGGGATGGCTCACAGAAAGAGAGGCTATGCCAAGCCATACATCTGTTTATAGGGCACTCCTAAGGCGATAAGCAGCAGTGCTGAATAAAATGACGAGAACAGTTTACTGAAGCTTCACCCAGGCAGCAGGGCTACAAAGTGCAAACCTCTCTGATGGTCATGGTTGTGGGTGGCACAGAAACCTCTGTGAGTGGTGCTGAGTGTGCCCATTTGTCTGTCAAACATCATCCATCTCCTGAAGACTTGTACTTGTGGTGTCCCTGAGTCGTGAGACAGTGCTGAGTTGTGTCAGCTTGTGTGCGGTAAATACCCTCCCTGGCATTTTTACTTTCTTTTATTTACCCTCCTTCTCATTTTCCATGTGTGGTGGTGGTTTAAATCTGAACTTCATGACATTTCTTGTGTAATAAGAACTTACACTCATTCTTATGACTAAAGAGATATAGCTTGTTGAGTAACACTCTTCTTTTGCATTTTTAGGTCTGCAGAGGGATCCAGCCCTATTTCCAGTTGTAGCTCTTGATCTCTGTAAAGGACCTTCTGGCAGTGATGGACTTGCTTTGTACAAAGGTCAGTCTGAGATGCTAGAGGTGAAAACCCAGCACAACTCAGAGGCAGACTACTTAGCAAGAGATGGTCCTTCAAGCAACAGCTCCTTCTACAGCAGTGAAGGAGAGGGGACAGACCATGAAGGAGATATTTTGGATTGTAGTGGATCCAGGCCTTTACTGATGGATTCAGAAGAGGAGGAGGAAACCTGCAAGCTGGGCCCAGGGTTCCTGCAAGCTGGACACAGGGAAAGACGGGAGGCTTCCAAAGATGCCCACTCTCAATCTTCCCAGGCCAGAGCAGGGGAGATGCCATTCCCTGCCTTCCAGTCGCACTCTGGGGAAGTTTTTAATGAACCAGATGTTTTTGCCACGGCTCCTTTCCGAAGCTCGAGAAAAGTGCCTGATGAGGTGGATGTCTTTACCAAAGCTCCTTTCATTTCCAAGAGCAATTTGGCTCACAGGCATCCAGAAGAAGCAGATGTGTTTCTGAGAGCCCCTTTCACAAAAAAGAAAAGCATGGAAGAGTTGACTTCTCATAGCATGCCTAAGGAACCATTCACACCTCCTGTTTTCCTAAGTCAAGCAGGCGATGTCCAACACAGAGCCAGCCCTATGTTCCAAGGCCTGGATACAGCATTTCATGGGTCCACGGCCTCGGCAAGACCTCAGTATCCCTCTGCAGGCTTTACTCAGCCGACCAATCTTCCTCCTTCTGTAAGAGCGGTGGAGGCCCAGGAGAACATCCCTTCTAAAGGTGTGCAACCCGACCACAGCGGCATGCCCAGTGAGAGGAACCAAGGACAAGTGCTCCCACAGGAAGCCATCCTGGGCTCCATGGTTAACAAGCCTTTCCGTCCACAATCCTTGTCAAAATACTCCCGTCACTACAGTCCAGAAGATGGGCAAGGTCTTGAAGTCAAACCCATAGCTGCTTACAAAGTGGTTTCTCAGACCAACAGACAGGCAATAGCAGGATCTGTATCTGTTGCCCCCCTGTCTTCCAGGACTACGGAACTGCCTGATGGGGATCCTTTTGCTTCAGCACCCTTTCCTTCCAAAGCAGGAAAGCAAAAGCCTTAATCTGCTGTGAGCTGGGAGGTGTGCTTCCTGTAGAACACCTCTCATGGGACCTTGAACCTCTTAGTTGAATTGAATGACATAGCAATATATATATATATATTATTATTATTTGGTCAGAACTCTATTTGCAGTGATACATAGTTGAACCATTTTAAGTTATGTTAGCTAATCTGAATGCCTGGCTCTCAGGATCTCCATATCCTTTTTGATTGCTTCTTACCTTCCTCCTCTCACTGCCTTCCATGCCACCCCCAGGTATTTTTAGATGCTTTTCCAAAACTGTAATATTCCATACTTTCTGTCTGGGGAAAGACGTTATAAGATGAATTAGAAGGCTTATTAATTACAGAGCAAGTCAAGCAGGACTGGCTCATGCTCTGGCAAATAAGTGATTTCGCATGTTGAAGGGTTATTGGGACTCCGTTCCCAGCAGTGGGGGCTTCTGGAGGACAGCAAGGTGACACATTCTGCTGCTGGTAGCACTGGCAAGCTTGGCAGCTGAGGCTCCAGGGTCATTCGCTCATGTACAGTGCATGTTTGTAGGTTTTTATGCACAACAGGCAATGTCTAGCACCAGGTCTATGCAGTGCAGAGGTAAGCAGAACAGTGGCAGCGTGTGTGCAGCACCCCTTGTGGCAGCACTGCCATGTGCAGAGCACAGTGTGTCAGTGCCCAGAGCAGTCGGGAGGAGGACTCAGTGCCTTCCACTGCTTGTCTTTCAAATGCTCGAGAATTGAAACTTCAGCGTAGCAATCTGTCAGGCTGCTACCATTGCTGTTACTAGGAAAATCAAAATATCAAGCAAAACTTTGACATGCATGTATCTTGTCTGGTTTATGCCAAAGTGTAGGACCCAGAAATTTGCTTTTGTTGTTGTGAAGGAGAGAGCTATGCATTAACACAGTATTAAAAATAAGCCTGATGGAAAAGTTTATTATGGAAATAACCTGACAGATGTCCTGATCTGTATACCTCATTTGGTGTAATTCTGCATTGGGTGCAATCCGGTTAGACTGATATATGCTAGCAGAGAACTTGACTCTAGATTCATCAGTTCTGCTTTTTGTTTTCTTATCAATCAAGATGAACCCAAACAAAATCTACTCACTCTTCTCTGGTAACATTTGCTCTACTTCAGAAATCTTGTGCTTCCTACCATATTCCCAAAGAGAAAGACATCTTCTCCCTGTTTGTTCTGCCATTGATGTAGTGAATCCCAATATGGTGTTTGGTGGGAAGATAGTCCAAAAGGTTTACTCCAGCTGTTTGTCACCTGCTGGCCACTAGGCAGAAATAAAGTAGACTTTGCTTCCCTCTTTTCACAATAATACAAGGCAGAGATAAGAGCGAAACCTCCTGCCTTGGTCTTTGCAAAGTGCCTGTTGCATTGCTTGTCTTGGCCCTGCTATTTCTGGCCAGCAGCAGCTATGTATTTGTAAGTGTTGTCTGGTTTCAAAACATGCAGGTGTGGGGGCTCTTTAGGCTCGCAGTCACTCATGCCTCTGTAGTGCAGTGGTCTTACATCCTCACAGGTGCTGATGCTGCAGAATGTCTCCCAAGAACAATCTCCAGTTGTTTTGTTTGCAAGGGCTTCCTCATTGACTCCAGGAGTTTCTGCCAAGCCTCTCAAAAGCCTTGCAGTGACCATTTCCCAAGTGAATTTGATCCTTATCCTGTAAGCTGGAGCCTTGCACAAAGGATAAATGACAGATGGCCTTTGGGGCTCTCTCACAAGTGCCTTTGAGCTTTTGTGGGGGAGTTGTTGGAGCTGGCTGCTGAGGTAGTTTGCCGTGGCCAGGACCTGCTGCGAGTGGAGCAGGTTTCTGTCATGCCCTCTTCCCGATGTGCTTGTACTCAGAGAGAAGATTCAGGACTACTGTCCCACTAGGGAAGGGAAGGGATGATGTAACTCCTTGTAATGTGCTGGAGTCACACCAGCGAAAGCTGCTGCAGCCAAATTCAGTCTAGTTTTTTTTTTTGGGAGGGGGAAGACACTGCCTCCATCCATAGTGTTGGCTGATGTCCAGATAATAAACATTAAAGTAACTCAGCGAGCTTGTTACAGATGCACGTGAAGACTGCTCAAACAAAGCAGAGCACATGAACAGGAACACAGTTCAGGTCTCTGGTGAATTTTCAGCCCTGCAGTAAGGAGAGGGTGGATGGAAAAGTCTGGAGCACCAGGAGATGACAAAGCATGTGCAGATAGGAGTTACCGACTGCTCTGCATTCTGCATCCCCTCCCTAGTCTCAGTTCCCTTCCAAAACCTACAGTTGTAAGCAGTAAACCAAATGTTACTGCAGGGAGCATTCAGCATTGGGTTTGCCTGGAAGACAGAGAGAAAAAGTGGGACTGAGGTGTTGAAAGCCCTGGGGAGGGGAGGGACAGCTCTTGGAGGCATGGAGGCTGTGTGCAGCTGGATCTCCTGCCTTGTTCTGCTGCATAGCACCGGTGTGCTGCTGCAGGTGTGTTCTTCCTGTGCTCCTCACCGCCTCTGGGAGATAAAGTGCTGCAAAGAAATTTCTGGGTTTCCCTTAAGACCTTTAGTGAAGCCGAAGTTGTACTTTATTGCATTTTGTTGTCATTGAGTTTTCTGTTCAAATACATACCCGAGAGTGATTGACCATGCAGGTTGTTGCTGGATTGGATCAGTGAGAGATGCCAAGGAGGACCGTGATATCAAACTGTGAAATGCAGGGGATACCAAGAAGGCTAAGCATGAGGGTGTAGATTTGTTTCAGCACACGGCTGTGCCATGGCCATGCACATGGCCAGCAGGCTGAATTTGGCCTTAAGGTGTTAAATTCACTCGGGAAGCCAACAGAAGGAAGGTCAGGGCTTGGCAGTGTAGGGATGGATCTGTGCACTCAGGATATGCTTTGCTGGAGTAAGCAGGTACCACATATAAATAAGATGTGGGCTCAAGGTATTACCTCTGTTAACTGGATTCATGTTCTCCTTCCTTTCTTTCTTTTTTTTTTTTTTTTTTTACTTGAAAAGTTGCTTTTGGATAATTCTGTGAATCTTCTTACGATACCACATCCAGGTGTCGCTTAACAAAAGAAAAAAAAAAACTTGTGTGCTCACATCAGTGAGGCGGAGGTGAACCCTGTATCGTTCAGACCTCTCTGTCCTGCACTGCTGGCCATGGGAGGATGGGGAGTGTGCAGAGGTGCAGCTTGGTGCAAGGGCTCACCGGCAGCATGGGCTCAGGTTGGGTCAGGCTGAATTTCCAGTTAGCATTTTGGCAGCTTCTGTTCCTCAAGCACTTTACACAGAGCAAGCTAACCATGCCCCAGAAACTCATGATCCTGCCGGCATGCATCTAGTGCTTAAATGGTTTAAAAATATGTTGGGGCGATGGGGGGAGAGCTTGTTTGAATCTATGTGTGTGACCTGTGAAGGAATAGGACTTCTGGTTGCAGTCAGAAAATTGAATTTCAATACCAGTTAGTCTGATACCATTCTAGTTTCCAGCCTGTATTCCTCCTAATCCTGCATGGCCAGTACTGCAGCTTCAGCGTGATGTATTGTAAGTGGAAATTTCACTTCCGTATTTTGTGAAGCTGCAGTTTCTAATGATCATGGAGTAATAGTGCTTGTAGCTTTCTTTGTCACCTAGCTGGTGATGTTAATGCAGTAAGACTGGTATGGCCTCAATGCAACATTTTAAAGTCAATTTTCTGAACAGAACCACTGGTTTCACCTTTTTTAAAGCTGTAGTAAATTCTGCCAGCTGCCCTGGGTCTCCTGGGAGACCTCATGGCCAGAAGGATGCAGTTACCGCTTCAGTCCTGTGACAATCTTCGATGTGGTTCATATCCATTGCCAACTTAACTTGAATGCACTTAGAAACATAGCGCTTCAAAGCAAGTAAGCAGAGTTTCTGCATGAAAAAAAGGGGGGGGGGGGGGGGGGGAGAAAAGAAAAGGCAACAGGCTTTGCTCTCTGTGCCTCTTTGCTGCAACATTTGCACAAGTGCACATACCGGGACCAGCCACCCCAGGGTTCGCCTGCTGCAGTATTTTTGGGCCTTCTCCCCATCTCTCATCTCGGCACTAGTCATGTGTGGTGTTCAGTTTACAATCTTAGTCTCTTGAAGCCAGCGCACACTCAATCTGTACTGCACGGTATGCATGCAGCACATCAGTGATGTTAAGCTCGTGACAGCAAACCCGCATGAGCAATCATGATGCGCGCTGCCTGGAGCGCATCTTCAGAGTGACTTAATCAGGCAAGACAGAGCGCGATCTGTTTAATTGCTGAACTCTCAATCACTCCAAAGTGGTAATCGGTTACTTTAACTCAGCTTCCACCAAAGACTCTTGTGTTGGGGAGTTGATTTTTATTTTTTTTTCTCACGGTGTTAATTTAAGGCCTTTCAGTACACCAAAAGACTCCAAAGCATTTTTAGAGCAGGTATCGTGACAGTGAAATCTTGTTCCAGTCCTGAAATGCATTCCTGAAACCCGATCAGCTATGTTTGAGTTTCTAAAAATAAGCCCCAGCCTGTAGTTTCCATTGTGCATAGGGTGAAGGTTGTCACACATGGCTAGAAAAGCCCCCCTGAGAAGTGGGAAGGATGGTTGTGATCTGGCAATGTGCTGGTCCCCAGTCCTGACCATACTCTCTCCTGCAGCAAGGGAGAGTGAGCTGCTTGCAAGCACAGGGAGGGCAGGGGGCTTTCTGTGTCCGTGTGGTCGGTGCTGGGAGCTTGATGCAGGAAAGCGTCAGGGGTTGCAACTGGTTGAGCATCTCCGCACACCACATCCAGCAGTGCAAGCAACTCCTATTGTCAGTGGATGAGCGTTGTCTCCACGTGGAGCAGGAAGCTGAAGCTGCAGGTGTTTGTGGCCTCTGCTGACTGTGACGAGCAATCTCTGTGACTTACGTTGCAAGAGTAGTATTCCGCTTGAACCACGTTGTTATTAAAGTGATTCGTAGCGGTCTTGGAAATACCTCTGACTTGCAGATTGGTGGAGTCGAGTGTTGCACTCCAGGTGTGATCGTCTGTGTTTCCGGTAATCATTATGAAGAAATATTCAAGTTGTAAACTTTATGTACATTCTATTAAAATTGTACCTGATTACAATACCTTGTCTCTCCTGTGCCTTCTTCTCCTCCCTCCATGTAAAATATTTTTGCTAGATACAAAGACTCATTTTTAATGAGTTCTTCCTGCTAAGGTATTGAACTCTGTCCTGGCTCTACTATTTTATCCAGCAGTTGCAAAGTCAAACTGATCTTTTAAACTGAGGATATTCCAGCTTAATGGGGGCCTTCATGGCCAGGGCAACGCTGTAGTGGCACAGAGCTGTCGAGCCCCCTGCAGACACAGGAGCTGCTGCAAGGGAGGATGCGCAACAAACCCATGCCCGAAGAGGATGCGCTGCACAAGAGTGGAGGGGTCGGTGAGCCGTGGCTGACGTGCTGCACAGGTCGTCCCGAGCCATTCGCGTGTGCTGTGGGAGGCGTGAGGGGGCTGGAAATGGGTTTTGGCAAAGCACAGGGAAAGCGTGCTCGCTGTGAGCTCTGCAGCGTGCCAAGGTACAGTGAATCCAGCCAATGCAACAAGGAATCGCTGAAAGGAAGAGCTGGAAGTTTGTTCAAGGAACATTGGTGGGACTTTAGGTTGTATTAGTTAATTGTAATGGAATAAGCAGGCATAGCTGGCCTAATGTAAGTGGCTTTCTGGTCCAAAACTGGCAGGAATATAATTGCACTAAGAGGGGGAAAAGCAGCCACACAAACTGGCATCTCTGTCTTTCTGAAAGTGCAAAAGTCTCCTTCCTCCCAAGGGAAACTTTTTCCTCTCCTTCCTTAGGCAACAGCCCTGGGGTCCACAGTGGCTGCAATCTGCAAAATCAAGAGCTTCCCACCCCAAAAATCACACAATCAAAACAAGTACACGACCTCTAACTTCTGCAGGCCCCATCTCTGGAAGGGCATTCAGAAGTGGGCTGGATTCATCATTTCTTGTAACGTGGAAAAAATAAAATAAAATAAAATAATAAAATAAAATAAAATAAAATAAAATAAAATAAAAGGCTTTCTGTGTGTTATGGGCTTCCTCCCCAGGGGCTGGGAGTGACACCTGGCCCGCTCCGTGCTTCCAAAAACCGCTCATCAGAACCGATGCTGCTCCTGCCAGGAGCTTGGGCACGGACAGCGGGACCTCGTCACCCTGGTGGCAGGAACAGCCTGAAAGCGTAAAAGGTGGTGGTATAAATATATATATATATATATACGTATATATATATATATATATACGTATATATATACATATGTTTTTAGCAAAAATGCTGACGCGAGGGCAGTGCGCTCTGAAGGGCCGCAGGCGGGGGGAGCAGCGGCCTCGCTGCCGCCAGGGGTCGCGGCAGCGCCTGGGGCGGGGCCGAGGAGCGCCAAGATGGCGGCCGCGCGGTGGCTCGGCGCGGCTGCGGGGCTGGGCGGCCGGTAGGTGACTGCGGAGCCCGTGGGCTCCGCGCTGCCCTGGCCCCGAGGAGGGAGCCCGGCGCTTCCCGGGGGTTTGCTTTCCCGTCTCTTCCCCGCCGTGTGGCAGCGAGCGGTACCGCGACCTCCCGGGCCGCTCCGGGGTCGCCTCGGCCTTCCCCTTCACTTCCCCGCCGCAGCAGGGCGGCCGCGGGTGAAGTTATTTCTTCCCCTTCCTCCCCGTCGTTACAGAGAGGCGGCGAAAGGCTGCTTCTTCCCCTCAGCTCCGTTACAGCGGCCGGGAGTTAATTTCTGCCCAGCGCGGGTGTGCTGAGGGCCTCTCCCTGAGGGGCTGCTCAACCCCTGCGCCCACACGTCGGAGTATCGGGGGTGATTGCCTAGAGCGTGCTCAGGAGCGTGCACCGGGGGGTGTTTGCCCCCAAATTCTGCTCAGGAGTGGAAAGAATTTGTTAAGAGACTCTCAGGAGTGTTACCGAGACCACAAAAGTATTGTAGAATCACTTAGATTGGAAATAGACCTTTTAGACCTTTTCTTTGTTTGTCTACCCCACCCACAGCTGGAAGGTCAGTTTTGTGAGGAGAGACTTTCTGCCTGTTCCTGTGCTTGAGGAATCTGTACCTGGGTGTAGTGCCTCTGTTCTGCTTCCTGACCCCCAGAGAGAATTTCTTCCCCAGTAAGACCCCCTGCAGATGTGATTTATTTCATCTGCGTGTTTCTCCCATTTGCACCTGATGAGGAGAGAAACCAAATGATAACTAATGGTTTGCATATTAGTATTTATCTGAGCTAGTTTTGACACGAGGGGATTTTGGTTCCATTTTCCAGTTTTCACTTTGCTCTGAAACACTAAGGCTTCTGGAGACACGTGGAAAAGATCCCCATCACAAACACACCTTCAACCCCCCCATGCTTCCCGTGGCATTTGGCTGTCCCTTTGTTCAGATGGTCATGTCTTAGTTACAGGATAGGAGTTTACATGTGAAACTAAGTATTTGTAGCTGCTGGGTGTGCATGAATTTATGGAAATTGGATGTGTAGGTAAGCGTTTACACTCTGGAAAGCTAGGTCTGTTACTATGTCACTCTGCATTGCTTACATGTAGGTAATAGTGGTTTTGTCTTTTATCCAAATGCTGTCCAGATATTCATTCTTCTGAAATAATTGTTTGTGTAAAAGTAGCCATTGTGTTATCTTTTTAGTTTGTCTTGTATATTCCAAGAGCCATATTGGAGGACTTTGACCAGCCGAACCAGCCAGAGTAAAGCAGTAAATCTGGCCTTTATTTTGCCTTAGGTGCTTGGAGTTTGGGCTCATCTCAGCTGTCTGAAATGTTCAGAAAATTAGGTAATTTGTCTAAGTTAGATGTCCAGGTTCTTGGTTGGCACTTCTTCAGTGGGCTCCTCTTGGGTGACCTTCCTTTTCCTTACAGATATGTAAGGCAATTTGTCTCTCTTTAGTGACTGTGAAGGAGTCTATATTCCAATCTACTGAGCAAGAGAGAGCATTGAAGAGGGGGAAAAGAAAGGGCATTTCATAGTCTAACCTATTGGCTTGCTACTTTGAATCAAGGTAGATGGGTGTCTTGCTGGGTTCTGGGGATTCTTGGAGCATGTGAAAAAAAATTCTTTGGGGTATTGGGGATGTGCAAACTTATAATTTGGAAATTCCTAACAAAACTATGATTTTTCTCTAGGTTTTGTCATACAATATTAAAAGATCATAGTTTGGCAACTAAACAGCCTTTCCACCAACTTGCACAAAAGAAGTCATTTCCTCCATCTGCAGTATTTCGTAATACAGGTAAATACAAGCTAAAATAAGTAGATTAATGCGCTGTGGGATTTTATGTCTTGTGTTAATAATGAAAGCCCACTCTTTTTTGAAATGTGAGTGTGATAAAATTTCCTGGGGGGTTTCCTAGATGGTTTTTAATGAAGTACTAGCACAATTGGACATTTGAAGCTCAGGAAGAAGACGTGCATGGCTTGATTTCTGCTTGATTAGATGTGTGTTCTTTATGGCATTCATCTGCCAAGATGTGCAAGGGACTTTGGCATAAAATAATATTTGGGCTTTGCTGCATTTCTTCATTTAAATTTTGTCTTAGTGTAGTTGTATCCCTCATGAGAGACTTCCTGTAACCCTCTGTCCTGCGTCAGCTCCTTAGCTCAGCAAGATTAAGCTGCTGCCTATTCCAGCAAGGATGAAGGCAGAGCCTTCCATATTTAGACCTATGATGCTTTCTTCTTTTAATTTTTCTCCCCTTGAATCTGCACCCATGGGTGCATTAACGTAATTCTCCAATTAACCTGCAAGGGTAATTTGGTATTACACAGAAAAAGCAGTGGTTAAGATTGAGTTTGTTGTTCCTAACAGCTTTTTGGAAGGCTGTATGCTCAGCAAAAAGAAACAAAAGTCTGTGAAACTTGCAGTGCAGAAAAACGTGCTTTTGCACCTGCCTGAGGGATTTAGCATTTAGCAGCTGCTTTCTAATGCTGTAGCAAAGAGTTTAAGGGAAAACAAAACAAACAAAAAAGAAAAAAAACACTAAGTTTATTTTTACTTTTGATTTCAGAGCAAGCCTAATCCTACCTGGTACAGCAGCATGGTTTTTATTTCAGTTCTAGCCATGTAGTTGCAACAGGTGCACTTTGACTTGATGTTTTACCTGCTTCTGCAAGTGTCCTACTAAAGTCTGCCTCTATTTGGTATTTTTTCACCTCGAGCAGCTGGCAGATCAGAATAATAAGAAAGCATACAGCCTCCCTTATAGGGTTGAAAAAAACAATGCAGATGTTAGCTGTAAATACAGCCAGTTACCAACAACAAATTCTGAATGGGTTATTCACAGTTGTGCAAAGAACTCCAGGTGGATTAATGATTAAAAAACCTGACGTTTTTTTAATCCAAGGTGGATTGAGGGTTGGATCTTCACCTTCCATTGAAGGTAGATCTTCAGCTGCTGAAGATATGTGCAAAATGCAGTGTCTACCCACCTGGAAGGTGCCCTTTGTGGTGTAGGGTGTTTGAGATGCTAATGTGAACACTAAATGATAGCTTTTAGTGATCCATGTCTTTCAAAAAAACTGGCAGAATGTATTTTATTTACACCATCCACATCCCCTGCTGCAAGCTACTTGTGACTATGCTGTTGTGCTGGATGTGATTTTGGATGCCAACAGGACCTGGAAGATGAGCAGTTCTTCCATCCCCACAGAGAGAGCTGACGAGTCACTTGTTCTATCAGGACTGTTCCTTTCATGTTGAAAATAAGTACTTCCATGCTAAGCCTGTTTTCTGTTTATAAAAGAAGTAGTATCTGAGTACTTGGCCATTGTGTATGTTGGAGTCAAATGGGTTGTTGTGATGAGAGACACATGCAGTAACAATCTGTCAATTTATAAATAGTGTGATTTGTCATCTAATGCTAGGGAGTCAAGAGCAAAATGGCAGTTTAGGAAATGTGTAAGCTCGTTCTGTTGCTTTAAATCCTTCTTTTTGAAGCTATGTGAGCCAGTTTCTCCAGAATAATTTCTTTATAAATATTATTTACTAGATATTTCGGGGTTTAAAATGCATTTTTTTCTTTGCTGTGTGTGCATATTTCATTGAATTATTTCATGTGTAGGAAGAGTTAGAAGGAGAACTAGAAAGAATTAGAAGGAGTGGGACTGTTCCTACCTGATGTTGGGCTTTAGTAGAACATCAAGCATATGCTGCATGGACATGTTTACAGGAAAATACACTGTTAAACTTACACCATCAGATGCAGAATATTAAATTTTTATTCCATATCAGTTTTGGCTTTTTTTTTTTTTTTTTAGACTCTTATAATGAGAGAAACACCTATACCTCAAAATGAATATTAGTAAAAATTTATCTTTACTGGTCTTACCATTTAATTTTAAATTTTGGGGTTGGTTCAATTTCTACAACACGAGTGACAGTGTATAGTAATTCACCCTCAGATGAATATTAAAAGAAGGCATGGTTACTGTAACTGTAAAGCTGAAAGACAAAAAAAAAAAAAAAAAAAAAAAAAAGTCTTATATCACAGAATCATCTAGGTTGGAAAAGACCTTCAAAATCACCAGGTGCAAGCATCAACCTGACCTGCCAAGTCTCATCACCATCCTGTGTCCCTTAGTGCCCTGTCCACACACCTCAAATACCTGCAGGGACAGTGACTCTACCACTTCCCTTGGCAGCATGTTCCGAGGCCTAACCACGCATTCCTTCAGGAAGTTTTTCCTGATATCCAATCTAAACTTCCCCTGGTGCAGCTTGAGACTCTTTCCATGAAATATATATGTGGAAATATATTTCTGTATAGTGTTTCTTCAAGAGAGGGTTAGTGAAACTTACACTGAGCCTTTACTTTGAACAGGAAGTGATAATGCTGGACAGGGATCTCACAGCATTTGAAGATTTAAAAATAAAAAAAAAATAAAAGAACTGACCACAGCAAAGGTATGAAGGTTGCCATCTCTTGGTCTCTATAAAAAGTGAGGATGGTGCGAGCCTCACACGGTTTGATACTGTTGTAGTCATCTGCCTTTTAGTAAATACAAGTTAGCAAAAGAAGCAAAGACAAGATTCTATTTATCTTGTTTCCTATAAGATAATGTTACAATGTTTGTTAGTCTGGATCTTTTCATGTATTCCTGTTTATCATTGGTGCACAGACTGCTGTTGGTAATAGCACAGTGAGCCTTCAGTCTTCTCTTGCCAAGTAATCAGGAAATTGGAATCCTTGACTTCCATTTAAGCTATTTAAGTTTGATTACATTAACTTTCTTTTTTTTTTTCCTTTTTTTTTTTTTAATTTCCAGTAAGATGCATGTTTATTCAAACTCAGGACACACCAAATCCAAATAGTTTGAAGTTTATTCCAGGCAAAGAAGTACTGGAGTCAAGGACGATGGAGTTTTCCACACCTGCTGCAGCATTTTGCTCACCTTTAGCAAGGTATTATTAAGCACATCAAAGTTGGATGGGGGGGAGCAATGGGACAGGGCAGGACACACCAGCGTGGGCTGTGTGTTTACAACTGATGTTTTAAATGCAGCTTCTGATTGTCCTGCACCTCAGTGTACTCAGGAGCAGATTGGTTGGGTTTCGGTTTTTGGTGCTTCTTTACTTGAGCATAAAATTGAAGCTGGGAAGATTGTTGCTATTGAAGTAGTCTTTCTGCATGTTTGTGCTCCCTATGGCTCTGTCAAAGCAGAATGCATCATGGTCTGGTTTATGCAGCTGGATTGAATGGCATTGTAAGTCCAGGATTCTTGAACAGTTGCTGCATCATAAGTAATACCTCTGGCCCTGATTTTGCAAAACTGCTCCAATTGGAAGATTCCTAATTCCAGGAGTTACTCAGAAATCATGCAACTGTTCAGAATTGGGAAATACACAACATAAGGAAGTGAATACTCCCCAAATGCTATGAATTAAATGTAGTAGGTTGCTTTGGCAGTTGTTAGTGTTAACCTGAACTTCAAAACTGGCATTATAAACCTTTTCCTTCCAGAAAGGTTTATAATATTTCATTCAAAGGAATGCGACCAAATTTGGCCAACTCTCTCAGGCTGAATTTATAACAAGTCTTGGGAGTTGCAGCTTTCAGTACCAAAATACGTAACCTGAAGTAAGAATCACTAAGCAGGTAATTCACTCATACCATCGTGGTGTAGAAGGGGCTTGGAGCATCGTCGCAAGTTTCTCTGTAAGTATTTGGAAGCATCTATTTTTCTTCTTTGCCATTAGCCTCTAAATACAAACTTTCCTTTATCTTGGAGAATAAAACTTGGAGAATAAGGTCCAGAAAGGCTGCAATAAGTTCTGTCCAGAGGTCCTAAATTAAGTCATCTTTGTGTATACTAGAAGAACTATATACCAGTAGAACTACATGATGTGATCTGTCCAGGAAGCGTAGGGTTATCAGATACACAGCTCAGTGCTTCCAAAGGTCTTTGGTAGCATTGTTTGAGAGCAAACAGGATCTTTACAAGGAAAGCTCTGTGACTTAGAGTAACAAGTACAGTGTGAAAGGTTTTCCAGGACATCAGAATGCGTTACTACAATGCTGAAACAGTAGGATCTGATTATGCCAAAGTACATCAGGTTGCAGAGTGCAAACTGCTGTCAGAAAGTGTCTTTGTGTTGTCATACATCTGCAAACAGACATTTTCATCACAGACAATGTATGTGCTAGAGTGTGGACTGTGGCAGGGCAGCTTATATGTGTTGTGCAGGTTAATGGAATAAAATGTCTGTATGTATTCATGAACCATATATTACATTTTTTGTAAATGGAATAATAGTTTATTTTAAAATGAAATATTTTCCAAAGAAATAATACAAGTTTTTAGAAGGTGAGAGAAGGATGAGAAGTATTTCATTGATCTTAGATATTTTGGTGCACTCTTAATTTCGTTGTTTCAGTAGCTTTAGAATCTGGTTGATTTAATGTTGTAAAAACATGCTGCATGCATAACTTCTGCGTGTGGAAATTCAGATGGGTATTATGAAATCTCTTCTGTCATTTTTTTTCATCACAAATACATTTGTGATAAGATTTCTGTTTCCTGCATTCATTGTGGTTTTTGATGTTTTCCAGTCTTTTGAAATAGTATCTTTTCTTCTTCTCTCAACTATAAAAAAAAAAAAAAACTTACAGCCTTTTGACAGGTTTAACTCTCAATGCTTCTTATTTAGAATGTGTTTTTACTTTATTTTTTAACTCTCACAAGTAGCATTATACACTTACTCTGTACATTAATTTTTTGGGTTTTAATGAAGTGTTTGTGGAAAAGGGTCTTTAGACTCATTCTGCTTTTTATACTTAAAATATTATCAAAGGGGTGCTCTTTCCTATCATCTGTGTTGCTTTGGATGTGTGCTAATGTGCCACCTGGTGCTGGATGCTGTATGGGGCCATCTCAAGCAATTCAGAATGAATGCTAAATCTCCAAGTTTTTATATGCTGTAAAAATGGCTAAAATATACAAGATTGCTCACAGTGTGAATTGGTGTGTTAAAGCCTTGCAAACCATTTGGTTTACTAATCTTTTCAGAGAATGGCAATGGTTGTCATTTTTTCCAGTGAAACTGAAGGCAGTTTATATTGAGCTCAATTACTTAAATAGCTTGCTTTAATCAGAGGAACTTTTCCTTGAGTTTGCACTCATCCTACCTGAAACCATAGGTACCAAGTGGTTTTGATGCTGATCAAATATGTCTTTATACATAGAATATCATTTTGCCTCCAAAGAAGGTTTGGAGAGAGTAACTCTCTTCGCATATATTGTGGAAAAGTCCTGAAAGTTCACTTTGACTACCCACGCTGTTTCACACCAGGAGGTCCTGGCTGTGCTGTAGGTGAATTAGATGATTGGATGCCAGTTTGTCATAATGGTTCCACTCTTTGTGCTTGTTTCTGTCTGGAAATGTATTTTAGAACTTTTTTTTTTTTTTTTTTTTTCTGTGAATGAGTAAATAAATTGTTAGAAATTTGGCTGAAACTTTTGTATTTTTTGTTTGTTTTCTTAACAGGCAATTATTCAGAATTGAAGGAGTTAAAAGTGTTTTCTTTGGGCCAGACTTCATCACAATCACCAAGGTAAGCACAACATACGTTCACATGTGCTGAAACATGACCCGAGATTCACCTGCCAAGTCAATGGCCACAGACAGACTCTCGTTGAGAGATAAGTAATGAAAGTACCAGAGGCAATAGTCACAAGGGCATTAAGGGAAATGCTGGTAATATTTAAAAAATAAAATTCACCATGTGTGGATAAGCACTGGAATAGGTTGCCTGGAGAAGCTGTAGATATCTTGTCCTTGGAAATGGTCAGTGTTTGGCTGGAGGAAACTTTGAGCAGCCTGGTCAGGTTGGAAGCTGGCTCTGCTTCGAACAGGCGGTTGGGCTTGGTGACCTCTCGAGAACACCTCTTGCGAGGTGACTCTGTGACCGGAATGAGGTGCGCTGCAGGCTGTGTTGTGTTTACTGAAGGTGTGGCACTCAGTGTCAGCAGAGATAAGGTCATGTGTAGTAACTGCGTAGTTATGCTCCCGCTGTATGGGGAGCCCTGGACAATTCAGTGAATTATACTTTGGCTCAAAATGAAATGGAACCATAACAAACTTGGGTCTTTGGTATGGTTTGGTTAGTTTAAAAAAAAAAAAAAAAGTCAAGTAATGTATTTAGGAAACTTTATTTTTCACTTTTTAGCTAATATTCTAACAGCACTTGGCTTGCAAGCAAGGAAACCTTTCTGATGATTATTCTGAGTCTTAAACATTTTTGGCAAAGCTGGACTTGCGCATGAAACCTGAGAACCTTTATGATGTTGTTAACATAAGAGGAATCCCTATCTAATTTTATTATTTTTAGGAAGCAGATGTTCTGTTTAATCACTTTTCTCCCAATTCTCATAGGAGAGTGAAGACCTGGATTGGAACTTGCTGAAACCAGATATTTATGCAACTATAATGGATTTCTTTGCCTCTGGTTTACCTGTAGTTACTGAAGAGGCGCCTAGGACAGATACAGGTAAATCAAATGCTTAAGGAAGCAGCCAACAGCCAATGGGTTTAGTCTGGGTGATATCTGAGCTTCCATTTATCCCACAGAAAAGCATGCAACAGAACTTAAAGTGAAAGCTGATAAAGCTTAACACAGGAAAGAATTTTCAGAACACACATGTTCTAGCAGAAGAAATGCTGAACTGTCTAGAAGAGTTGCTTAAGCCTAAGTACGAAGCCTGATTTTCATCAGTTGGAATATGAGTGTGCCTTCACAGGAGCCATGCTGAGCTATGTGTTTTGGCAGCATGGCCCACGTTTTGCTGTACTTTATGTGCAAGAAATATTTATGCAAGTGTCAAGGCTGTGTTTAGAAAGCTACTGGGTGTTGCTGCACATCCTTTCCACGTGGGTACCTACAAGGGTTTTCATTTCCCCTCTTAAATATGAAGGGAGTGTCCAGACTTAACATCCATTTGTTAATGATAGATTTATGGTTTTACATGAACAAGAAGTGCTTATAAGTCCTTTCCAAGCTGTAATAGAAAATAATTAAGACTAACTTATATTTTGAGGCAAGGACAGTATTTTGTCTTGTATTTTTGTTTGCAACTTAACAGCTTGTACAGTTTTTCCTCCCCTAGTGTTTTAAGGCAGATGATGACTATAATTCCCCTCTACTCTTCTCTGTCTGGATTTCATTTCAATATTAAGATAGGCTTTATTTTATTTGAACAAGTTATTTCAAAAATGCTTCAGCGAGACTAACATGGAGCCTGAAATTGTGCCGGCCTTAGCAGAAAGAATGAATCTTCTGAGGACCCTGCCTTAACCCATGCTTCCTACCAATGAATGGTAGTTGTTGCTTCCTTTACTTTCTCTTCTTTTTGTGTGCTGTCTTCACTGTTATAAAAGGTGGCACTGCTGTTAAGGCCTTTGCTTGGAACTTATGAGCCAATGTTGTTTTATGTCAGTCACTGCCTGGTGTGTGAATATGGATGATGTGGATAAAGATACATACACGGAGTTAGATGTCCACCTTTGGTTTCAGTCATCTCAGCAATGGTTTTATGCTATTTCATTCTGCTATTATGGTTATGCAGTGTTAGTAATCATAACAAACTTCTATTCGTGTTCTGATCTGCATTTTTTCTTTTCCAAAGCTCCATCAGAAGAAGATGATGAAGTAGTATTAATGATTAAAGAACTGCTGGATACAAGAATAAGGTAAACCAACATTGCTGCTAGATGGATTGAGATAGGCTTGGTTTGGATTTATTTAGAGAACAGTCTACATGTATTTTTCTCTGGGTATGTGTGATTTCACAGTTCAGTATCTAGTGTGGGGGTTTAAATGCAGAACTGGCTGGAGTTGTGAATGCTGTTTACTCTAACTAAGAATTTTCTATCTATTTTTCCTGCAAACTGTGTACTGAACAGAGTCCATATTACCGAGTGATTTCAGAACAGTGTAGAGTCTTACCCTCTGGAGTGCATTTAAGCAGCATTTAAGCTTTTAAGCATTGTGTTTAACCCGGTTATTTTAAATAATGAAAACAACACAAATAAGCTTCATTTTAACAGTGGCGTCTTTCTTTTTTCTTCCGTTACATTCATCTCTGTCTTAAACTGGTCCTTCCCTTCCAAGTATTCCAAAGTAGGTTATATTATTTCTTGTGTCATAGTTCAAGAAAAATTTGCTAGCAGAATTCCCTTGCTGTCTGGTCTTCATCAGATTTTTATATTATTTTATATTATTTTTATATTATTATTTTATATTTTTTATACTCTGCTCTAGTTTTATTGGTATTTTAGTATGATTTTAATTTAGAGTCTGGTTGTAACTAATGAAGTCTCAAGAGTGGCTGTGGATTGTGTTGTTTACCTGGAGAATATTTTTATGTTCATTAATTGCTTACTAAAGTGAACTGAAAGGAATAATCAACTTGACATTTTAGGTGCAGTGTTTAGTCTAACACTGGTTGGTTTCTCTGTAAGGAAAGAGGGAGAAAAGCAGAAATAAGATGGAACATTTTTTCCAAAGCGTATTGATGTATGCACTAAGTGTTGAAACATGTCACTGAATTACGCTTTTGCGTAAAACCATGACAGAAAGTAGCATTCAGTAAGTCTGGCTGGGCTCGGCATGTGGTCATTTAAAATATGTATGGTATTTTTGTCCTTGAGTTACCAGCAGCCCTTCTTAAAATTCACAGAATTTCTGTCAAAATCACTGGTTCTTTCCACCTTTTTCTTTCTTTCTTCTCCTCCCTGGTGGACCAAGAAGCTGTTGATGAGAATGTTAGCAGCAGTGCATCTTACTTCATTATACAGCAGGATAGCTGATGGAAACTATATACAAGCCAGTGGTACATACAGAGCCTTATTGTTTGGTGAATCAAAAATATGTGCAAAAATGTTGTAAGAAGGCACAGGATGGAAGGAATGGAGATCTGAAAGTTTCTTGCTCCCTTGCAGAGTGTTTTAAAAAGTTACTTTAAAGTTTAAAAAATAAAAAATAAAAAAAAGAATTTTTATTCACATTCTTTGACTTTCTGGAATTGAGATAATTAGCTATGGTGAGCAGTTAATAAATGTGTCAGATTCGTAGGTTATTCTGTTAGGAGTGTAGCTCTTAAAAAGTGTTATTTTGGAAATAAGTATAAAAGCTTCTTTTAGAGTAATGGGATGGTTTTAGTTTGGTCTGGAAAAATGTTGCTATGGGGACGCAGTTACAAGGCTGGTCATTTGTTGTTTGCAAAAGACCAGGCTGCAGAAATGCTATGAGTACTGGGATATAATCTTAACAGATGCTGGTTTCTTCACCCACTTGCAGAATTAAGCTTTTATATAGTTGGAGGTTTTTTTGTGTGTTCTATATAAACTACAGTAAGCTGTGTATTTATTTATGGAAGGATGTAAGGGCTGTTTATCCCTGTCCCTAGTCATGTAACAGATGCACATGCATCATATAGTGGACATACACCTATTATATGACGGAATTCACCTGGATTTTGGTGCATAATTGAGGCAAGCATCATCACATGTGGAGAGGGCTTTGCAGGCTGGATCAAGCTCTGCTCTAAGGTGCTTAGAGCAAAGATTTTCTTAGATTCTTAAAGCAAAGAATTTCAACTATTTCTTTGCATGTTACTGCATGCATTGCAAATATGTTTTGCTTAATATCCAATAAAAAGACTGTAGCCATGAATGTGAGAGTCCATCAAAATATGAATTGTGGGAAAGTTTAATCAGGTGGTCGTAGAGAAAGAGGGTTGCTGTAGTTACTCTAGCATACCAGTTCTTTGTGTATGTTAAATTGAACTCTTCTTAAGATTCCTAGAATGAAACTTGTTTCAGCTAGACTTTAAATTGAGTGTCGTGTTCCATCAGGCCAACAGTGCAAGAAGATGGTGGCGATGTTATTTATAAAGGTTTTGAGGATGGGATTGTGCAGCTGAAGTTGCAGGGTTCATGTACCAGCTGTCCCAGTTCCATCATCACCCTGAAGAATGGGATACAGAACATGCTCCAGTTTTACATCCCTGAAGTAGAAGGCGTTGAACAGGTGGGTTGGTGTGAGATAACAGCTGATTTTGTTTAAACTGGGGGGGGGGGGGGGGGAGAGAGTTAAGAAAAAGAAAAAAAAGAAAAAAAATAAGACGGGGTCTTTCTGCCTTTCCAGCATGCCAAGTTGGCAGTTTAAGCAAAAGTATGGGATATATAACTATAATTTTTGTAAGCCAGAAGCTGTGCCTTAGCAAAAGATTTGGCACTTTGGCAAAGTCCTGTATGTGGGGAAGGACAGCCCCTTGCACCAAGATGTGGTGGATGCTGCCTGTCTGGGAAGCAGCGTGGCTGCAAAGGACTCGGGGCTCCTGGTGGACACCAAGTTGAGCATAAGCCAGCAGTGTGCAAAGAAGACTAACAGTGTCCCCGAGTGGTGCCAGCAGGCTGAGGGAGGTGATCCCTCATTGGGTTCTCTCCAGCATGTGAATCTCCTTCTTTGTTGAAGAGCCCAGAACTGTTAGCCAGTGATTATTACCTTTGTGCTTTGGTGATTTTTTTGTGGTAGCAAGGGACAAGCTCTCATCCCGTCCAATGTAGATTCTTTTGCTTTTTCATTAAAAATCTGATACGTTGCAGTAATTCTAGTGGCCTCTCTAGTAATGTGACCAGCTCCTGTTATTTCAGCCATATTTCCATATGGTATTTTTGGTTGAAAGCTTTTTTTTTTTTTTTTTTTTTTTACATTTTTCGTGTCACCATTGTTATTCAGTGATATAGAACAGCTACTCTTCCCCTTGAGTCCAGCAAGGATTTAATGCAATAAATTCTCTAGGCAATGCTACAGGACTGAGAGTTTGCACTGTTTACCTAAGCTACTTCTCGATTTGCTTTCAGGTTGTTGATGATGATGATGATGTGGAGAAAGAAGCAAATTCTACTTAAGTTAGCATCATCTATGGCCATATAAGTATTTATTTCTCGTGGTATGTAAATCAGCCTTGTGCTGAGAAACAACAAATTTGACTTTCTTGCCAGAAAAATAGTTGTACTTCTGTTGGTGAAAATGTCTCCTCAGTTTAAGCAATTTGTCCACTAATTTATTAAATGCCCTGCATTGAAATGGCAGGCTTCTAAAAATGGTGATGTATCTTCATTGTTCTTCCGTACAGAAATTTCAAGATTTTTAAAAAAAGAGGGGGCAGAAGTAAAGTTTTTTGACTTTTTTTTATGCAATAGAAATATTAAATATTTTTTCCATTGCTGTATAAACGGGTGATTCAGGAAGATTACTTTTATCAAGTTCTAATAAAATGCTTTTTATTTATGTTAGTGTCGTGTGAAAAGTAACCCATAACTTCAACTCTTAATTTTAGAGGATGCAATATTGCCATCATTTGTGAAAGTTATCTACTTGTTTGCTACCACTGCACAAGTAATAGCAACAGAAACAAAGTGAATTGTTTGTTTTAAAAAACACATTTTTAAATAAATGTTAAAAAGTGATCCATGTCAACTTCAGTAAGTAGCAAGACTAATTAGCTTACTTAAAGTAAAATTGTTCAGCCACCATTAGTGGTCTGTTTAAACTTGCAAAAGATGATCTCTACATAATACTCCTACATCAAGATGAATGTGCAATGCTTAAGGGCACAAATTACATTTGTAGGATAGCAAAGAAAATGAATGTGTTTACCTATGCAATATCCTGTTCCTTCTACAGTGCCAAAGACTGCAGCTGATGTGTAACTTGGCTGCCCTGGCTAAGTGAGGGGAGGACGTGGCAGAGCAGAACACGCTCCAGTTTTTGAGACTATGGGAAGAGAAATATTTATTGTTCTGAAATTGAAATACGTAAATCAGGCTTTGCAAGTACTTCTGTTTATTTCTTGTGCGTGTAGGACTTAATTTCTTCCTGGTGCCTAGCGTTAGCAGATGGCTTGCCTAATGGAGATAGTATTTCTTCTTTGTGTTGCCACAGTTGAGCTGAGTTTGCGGTCATTATTTGGCTTATGGTTATAGCAGTGTTCCCTGCGTGCAAGGATTTGACAGCCTCTGGTATATTTCCTGTTACCCTCCTTGCCAGTGTAATTCCACTGAGTCCCTTAAATGGGATCAATTAAGTCAGTGGAGAATCTTATATAGCATGCCAGATCAGCATGTGGTAACAATAAACTTCTTATTACTTGTTGGAAACTTGAAAATAAATATTTTAGCAAAATATTTCTTTAGCTTTCATGTAGAGTAATGACCTACTGTCATTTAAATTACCCACTCTGGATTTAGAAATTGGTTTGAAATTACCATGTTTTTTTCAACTTCACTACAAAGTTCACGGTGCCTGATCTTACAAGTTTTATCAGTGACAAAATTCCCCTTGAGGTAGGCTCATATTATCCAAGAGAGCTTATGCAAACTTTATCACCATGTTCATCAGCAAAGCATAAAATGGCAAGTAATGTTTCTCGTTTCTCAAAAACGGAGCTTTTTTAGGTCTTATGTGTCAATTCAATGCATTATATATGTCAGAATATAAGCAGCAAAGTAGCTGATCTGTATGTTAAATAAAAATGTATCTTTTCAGGTGTGGTCTTTATTCTTCAATTAAGCAGTACTAATTTCTTTCAGATACAGTATGGATCCAGTTCTGCTGTTGTCTGTTTCCGGTCTTGTTTTTAATGGGGTTTTGATTTGTACAAATAGGACCAAATTAAGCCTGCATGTACTGAGGATGAAGATTAAGCATCTTGTGACTGAAAAGATCGCATGTCCAGCACATGCCCTGTGTGTCCTCAACAAAGTTTTTCAAGCTGTTGCAGAGAGAAGTTAAGGCCTGCACCCCCCTCCCCCTCTATCTGTTCTGTCCCACAGCAAAGTAAGCTTTCTAAATCAGTGCTTGTCCTGCATGAAGTGATGGAGGGGCTCTCTAGCTCTGGATAAAGAGAGAGGGGGCTGAGTGCCAGTTAGTACTTTGTAGGACCAGCCCTTGCATTCAGTACTGCTGTAACCGCTGAGATCCATTTCTCAGTGACACGGGAGAGGACTGGTTCAGGGGGATGAGACAAAATTCAACTCTATCTACAGCATTAGCAATAACCATAAATTCTGATATTATGACAGCCCAATAGGGTAGAAACATCATATCGTTAGATCGTGTGAGCCTTCCAATCTTAATGGAAAGAAGCCCCGATGGTGAGGGGTATCCTGCCTCCTCCTCCCACCCAAAAACCTTTTGCATTCACAGACAGAGGCAGAAAGGGGAATATAGCAATGACTGTTCAATGCTTAGCCTACGAGTTAATGAGGTATCCAGTGGGCCAGTGTCCTCTGGGGTAGTACAGTGTATGGTGTTCTCTGTGCTTTTTTTTTTTTTTAAAGAGGGCCCTTCAGTTAGGGGAGCTGGGAAACTACTGTGCTGTAACATTCAGGTCAGCAAGGTGGTTTTGACTGTTCAGTTTTTCTAAAAATTGCAGCCAGTCATTACATTTAAAATAGTAACAACTGCATATTCTGGTATTTATTTTTTTTTTAAGAAGAGAAAAAGTATGTTGGTATCTTTGCTGTGTAAAATTAGTATGCCATTCAGTGATTTTTTTTCACCACTTTCAGATAGAGAAAATAAAAAATCATTTATGTTTCCCAAGTTATTCTAGTGCTCTGTTACAGAGGTTGATTATAGTCATCTAAACTCTCTGCCTTGAACCTGTTTTCAGGTGGAGATGTGCTTTTGATCAGGAAGTGATTCATTCCATGCTTCAAGAAGAAAGTAGCCTGTTTGTCTTTTAGGCAGTCTTCTGATAACACTGTTTTATATGGTATGAGGCAATCAACAGCCACAGCCTTCGCTGACAGGATTTATGGAGCAGGTGCTGTCAACATACCAGGAAGAAACAGCTGACATTACCTGATGTTAATATTCAACATGTGTCATATTAGTAATCAAAAAATATGCATTTTTCCAGAAGGTGATAGATGCAGTTCATCCAGAATTTGGGACCTTAGCCAGAACTTCTATTTCAATTGAAGTACATTGAGGCTAGGGGAGGAGAGATGGTACTTCTCCTGACTGTGGCCCACACTGTTTATTTTAAAAAGTTTGTGTGTGAGAGATGGTTTGGGAAACTGTCTTCGTATTTCTTCCTTTGGTACTAAGTTGCACATCTGCATTGGTACGAACTATTTTATGGTTTAAAGCCACATTCAGCAAGACTCAGAATAACTTAACAAGTTACATAGGGGATAATTTATTTATTTATTTATTTATTTTATGGGGAAAATATGAAATAGCCACTTCAAGAATAAACACATGGAGCTAGATTTCTCTCTGTGTAAAATTCTGAGAAATTTACACCAGGATTATTAGTACATACAGCCTTAGTCTGAAGTATTTTTATAGCATTGTCAAGTATTGCATAGATTTAAGTCAAAAGGTTCAGGATTTGTTGTGCTGCAGATATGAGCTATGTATTTTTGGAGTGTTTCTAAGGCCTATCCATGTTTTTTCAGGTCTGGTGGATCCTTTGTTATAAGTAGGGTCATATCCTTCATTTTCTCTTCACAATTCACATAATGCTGTACATACATTTTAGATTTGCAGTGAATCTATGGAGAAATTCTGCCAGTGAAGTTGTGAAGCAGGACCTACTACAGGACAGCACAGAAACCCATAACATAGCAATAAAGCAGCAGACAAACCAGTGTCTCTAGTAGGTCAGTAACAAAGGTAGTTTGAATAGCGGATGAACCTGGTGAGAGCAATATTTGTGTCAACATATGTTGCGCATATTTCAGTTGGTCATGGAGTTGGTTAGGAGTTCTTTCTCGTCTAGTAAATATGTGTCCACTGTTGCAAGGTGTTCAGCTTCCTAATGAAAGAATCACCATGTAATCATTAAGGTTGGAAGAGACCTCCAAGATCATCTGGTCCAACCATCACACTACCACCAATGTCACCCACTAAACCATGTCCCTAAGCACCAGGTCCAACCTTTCCTTGAACACTCCCAGGGATGGTAATGCCATCACCTCCCTGGGCAACCTGTTTCAATGCCTGACTGCTCGCTGAGAAGAAATGTCTCCTCATTTTCAACCTGAACCTCCTCTGGTTCAACTTGAGGCCATTCCCTCTAGTCCTATCTGCAAAAGGAGCTTGACTCCCCAGCTCCCCACACCTTCCTTTCAGGTAGTTGTAAAGAGCAATAAGGTCTCCCTTGAGCTTCCTCATCCCCAGACTAAACAATTCCCGTTCACTCAGTCTCTCTGCATAGGGCTTGTGTTTCAGGCCCTTCACCAGCTTTGTAGCCCTTCTCTGGACACGCTCCAGGGTTTCCACACATTGGAGCTTCCACACCCTGGAAGATGTGGAAGTGGGTTCGTGTGCAAGCACAACTGAGGAAAGATCAGAGTTTTAAGTCAGCCCTCCTCCACCTTCACAATGGTCAAAGGGAAAATAGAGGGCTAAGCAGCTTGATTCCCAGTTACTGCCCTACGCGACCAAGTCATAGGAACTGCGTTGTTTCATCAGGTTATTACCGTAATGCCTTTGCTGCTGAACAAAAGCAGAGATGGCTGCATGTGCTGGCTGCTCACGTTTAACATTTCTTATATTGGTGACCTCCTTCTGTTTGTTTTGCCAGGTTCTACCAGAAGGGTCAAAATCTCTCACTGTCCTGTTTTCCGTACACTAACGCTTTTGGTTTCTCTCTAGTCTTTGTAAGGAAATCTTATTGTATTGACTTCTTCAGCGTCAAGATAAAGTGAGCATTTTTTCCTAAGGAGGGATTTTGCTACCATTTTGTATCCCCAGGCTTTTATTTTTTTCCAAACAGAACCTGAGGGTGGCAGTTGCACGTAGATGGTGTAAGCGGGATGCCCAGCTGTAGGAACAAGCCTCTCCCTGCCGGCAGTCACGCCCCTCGCTGGACCTTCTCGGGCCGCGACTCCGGCTCCGGCTGCCACGTCCCGGGGGGAAGCGCCCCGCCTGCGGGCGGCGGCGGCGGCTCCGGCTCCGGTCGCCACGTCCCGGGGGCCGGGCCGGGCTCTGGGCGGGGCGGGCGCGGGGCCCAATGGCGGGGCGGGCGGCGGGCCTGCGCCCTGGGCTCCCGCGGCGGCGGCGGGGGGGGGCCGGGCCGGGCGGGGCGGCTTCGGCTGGCAGAGGCAGCGCGGCCGGCGGCGGGGGAGCAGCATGTGCGGTAAGGGTGGCCGGCGGCGGCGGCGGGGAGAGCCGGGGCAGCCGGCCCCGCCTGCAGCCCCCGAGCCGTGCACCGGGAAGGGGCCCCGGCCCCGTGACGGCAAAGTGTCGCTGCGCCGCGCGGGCCTCCGGGGGAGGCGGCTCTCGGCCGGTTAGCCCGAAGGGACGTGTGTTTTTTTTTGTTTTTTTTTTTTTTTCGCGGAATCACCGCCCGGTGCCGGCGGGGCGCACAAAGGGCCGGCGGCAGCGCGGAGCCCGCCGTGCCCAGCCCCTGTCAGCGGGCGCGCGGCACGGGGAGAGGCGGCGGCTCTCGGTGGCAGCGCTCGGAGCCTGCTTCTGGCCGCGCCGCGGTAACCGCTGCCGTCTGCAGGTGGGAAGGACGGCGCCTCGCCGTTTTTCTTGAGTCGTTGCAACTTCTGACGAGGGGGCTGTGGCGCTGGGCTCGGCCAGGCGGGTCAGCCGGCCGAGGCGGGGGTGAGGAGCGTCCATGGCGGGGGGCACGCCGGCTCCCCTCGGCCCACTCGTGCCAAACGCGCCCCTCTGATGGGCGAGAGCAGGAGCCAGAAGGGCTGGGGGCTTTCCGGGGGCCTCCTGACGCTCGTCTTTGCCTGTCCAGTAGAGTTGTTCCACCTTAACTTTTGGACGTAGAAACAACATTTGTCCATCCTCTTCCTCTCCCCTTTTTATCACGTTGGCTTCGCATTCTTCCACGAAAAGGGTCTTCTTTCAATGTTTCCGTCGTGGCTTTTTTCCCCTCTGTTTTTACATGTAAGTTTAGAATTGTTGCTTTGAGCAAGATTTTGTTTTATATGTTTGATGTGCAAGTTGCCATTTCTTTCATTGATTCTGTGAGCTTGAGCTGGGGTGAAATGCAATCACCTTCAAACTGTCAAGTCTGTGGGCTTGAAAAGACACTCAGAAATTCATACTTCAGCTTACATTTAACGCTATGTTAATTTGTGTTAGAAGTACAAAGTAGAGCAAAGCTAAGAATAGAAGGGATAATTATTATTATAAATAGTTGGCTGCGAGAATAGGCATAGTTTTTGTGCCTTGTGCTTGCCTTTTTGAGGTCCAACCTTCAAAACATGTACTGCTAACGTTCTGGTCTTCATCTTCGTAACTGTGATAAGCACTGAAAAATCTGTGGGTAGTTATTCAGTTGCACTAAAGATCTAACGTATTTCCCTTTTGTATTTTCCCCATCTTCCCCTTTTGATATAAGCAAGGTTGTTCTTAGATATTGAGCTGTATTATGAAACAGTCAGAAGAGTAACAAGGATTATTGACTATGTTGTTGAGTTTGGTTCTGGGAGACAGATATACTGTGCAGTGAAAAATGAGAAGAGAGCATTGACCGAGTATGTTTCTCTGAAGACTTATGGAATAAGAAAAAGTCTCAGAAGTCGAAGAGGAGCTCAATGCAGGAAGCGTGTGAAGATAGCTAAGGTTTTTGCAGGGAACGGGAGAAGAACTGTTTGGGGTCTGAGGGTGCTGCCACACAGCAGCACTGTTTGGGGTCTGAGGGTGCACTCTTGTGGATGGGAGCTCAGCCCCACAGGCAGAGATGAAAGGGTGCAGTCTCTGCTGCTGCCATTTGCAGCTCAGCTGGTGAGTACAAGATGAAGTTGACTGTGGTCTGGGCTCACGTTGTGAAATGTTAATTGTGGTGGTGGCTTGGGCTTTCTTTTGAACGGCAGCAGTACCCTCCAGCAAAGGAATAAGGCAATCAAATGGAGGCGATGCCTTCTCCATCTTGTAAATATAAATAGACAGAATGGCTGGGAGCTCCTCTGACTGTATACTGGCATCCTGATCTCTTAGCTGAAGTGACAAGAAGTCCTCATCTTGTGGTAGAGGCCTCCTCCTGATTCCTTTTGCAGGTTGGCTGTAGGAACCCTCGGCAATGTTTATGGTATATAGCTGTGTCAGGATACACCCTACTTTATCTTACAGTGCTGTCCACAGGATGTACAGTCCACATTCAGATTTTTATCAGATTTGACTCAGATAGAAAGTTAGTTACTGAGCTTAAAAGGAGAAAGTGAGAATGCTGCTATTGTTATCCTAGTTGTCCCTATGAGGGCTCAAGACTGGGGATACCAACACAATGTTTTCAGTGCACTGATGAACAACCTGATGTTCAGGTTTAGTGACTGTCACCTCATGAAGTCCTGTGAACTGATGTGCTTGTACCACTTGACAGGTAAGTATCCTCAAAGTTTGCTTCTTTGGTGTCTAAAATAAGCGACAGGTTTGGTGTGTAGATGTGCTGTTCTCTGTTTTTGACAGTGTTGCAAGAGGATAGATTTTGTTCTTAGTATGTTTTACTTGTTTAAAGACTTAATGAGGTATAAATTGATTGTGCTTTGGTCTGAATGCGCTAAACCAGTTAAATGGCATCTTTGAAATAGTTTGGAAAACAGGTTTTTCAAGGTAGCCAGGCCTGATGGACTGTTCTGTAAATAAGTAAACCTATCCTCTGCCATGACTGCTTTAAAACAAACAACAAAAAGGGATTTAAGAATTTGGGTCCGGTGTTGTGATTACTGGAGATAAGAATGGGCTTAAGAAAGACTTGAGTTCCAAGCTTTAGGGTTGCATGCACGTCAATGAGAATTGCCCTCCCACACTCCACAATACTGTTTGTACGCCTAGGTCCATGTCTTGCTGTGAAGCACAGAGCGGTGGCTCTTGCCCAGCATGTCTCCTTAGGGTTGGTGCTCTGGTTGTTCGCTCTAGGTGGGAGAAATCCCTCTTTTCTTATTTGAAGAAAGAGGCATGTGCGCAGGTGGCAAAAGTATCCAGTGGACAAATACAGTTCTTCATCCAGTGGATTTTTTTTCTGCTTTGCTTTTTTTCCAGCACAGGCTTGGTGAATTGAACATAGAGCCTCCCATATACAGCTAGCAAACATGGTAACATAGTCTGCTTGTTTCTGACAAGTTGTGTGGAGTTAGCATTTTTCCCCCATGCGGCAGCTGGCACGGCATTCCCCTCGCCGACACACCGGGCAGCAAATAACAGGAGCCTGCTCCAGCAGGCTTTGAGCATCGTCTTAGGGAACACAGAAAGTGAGAGGGCCAAAAGCCATGTGGTTCTGGTATTCTGTTCTGTGCTGCTTGTGTATCTGTGTTAGTAGTTGTTAGGGCTTTGTTTTTCCCCTACTATAATTTGAAGAAAGATTGTTTTTTTTCCTTCCCTTCTCCCAGTCTGTCACGCACATTATGCATGTGATATTTAGCAACCTGCATCTAATTTGTTGAAGACCAGAGGCCTGATAATCATCACCAGGGCAAAGGATTCTTCAGAGTTGCCAAGTGGTTGTACTGATAATATCATCTATTGAAATTATTTTAACAGTATACAGTACGGTATAAAGATATTTGTAAATCTGACAGTAAATCTAGCCTGAAGGCTTTTCTGCTCTCCTAAGGGATTGAGAAAAGGATTAGGAGAAGCTACTCCTGAGTAACTTCATGTATTCAAGATGCTGGAGAAGGTAATTTATTCTTACCTGGAAGTGGTGATTCATTTCATTTTCCTGTGTGCTTACCATGAAATAAAGGAACATGAAAACCAGAAAGTTCACAAGAAAATAATGTTCTCAGGAAGAGTTGTTTAGTGACTGTCAACAATAGAAATAATGAGTTTGAGAAAAACTGTCAACTGTTTTTAGGGAAATCATAGAATGGTTTGGTTTGGAAGGGATCGTCTAGTTCCAATCCCCCACCCAGTCTCACCTTCAATCTTTATGTAGCTGTCACTGAGAATGCTTAATTTTAGTGTTTGATTATTAAAAATTGGATCTTAGAGAGAGATGAATTCCACAAGCACCTGAATACCTACCTGTTCTGCTGGGGTAAGATGTTAAAGCACATCCATAAGAGACAATGTTTTATGTTCAAAACTATGTTGTTAAACGTATTTCACTTGAGAAGTACACATGGGACTTCTCGCTATGGCAGGTCTTATTGTGAACAAGTCTTTTCAGTCCCTATGTGTGAAGTCCCATGTCAAGTTACTAGTTGAAATGTTTTATTCTGTTGTAAAGCGTGACTGCTCTTCTAATCCTGAAGTATATTAATGTCAAGACTTGAGGTATATTAGTGTATTCCAGACAAAGCTGTTGTGTTTTTTGAGCCTATCAGTTACACATTTCTGTAGGATGTTTGCTGCTAGTCTTCTTCTAGCTGGGAATCCACAATTACATGTTTATACAGTTCTAGGCTAGAATGAAGTTCACAGGGGGGCTTGGGAGGTTCACATGACATGTATTTCTCCTTAAATAATGGCAACTCAAGGCTTGTCAAAGTAGTGCAATTAAATGTCATTCATATTGCCTGATTTTCTGTAACACTTCCTCCTTCTGGCTTGTTCCAGAGCCCGAGTTAGAGTGCAGGTGTGACATTGTCACTGAAAAGTAGTTATGTTGATATGGGGCTAAATACGTAAGTTGAGCTGGAAGTGAAACTCCCATTTTCGGGTCTGCTAGAGACCTGAAATTATGGTGGGCTGATTTCAGAAGGTTCTGCTTGGGTTTCCCAAATTTGTCATGTTCAGCACCTGGGATGTAGGCTGGCAAGGGGGCGAGGCTGATGGTGGGACCATGATGGAAATTTGCTGGATTTGCACTGCACTGCAATTTCATCAAAACCAGCATGTTTCTATTGGCTGCTGTAACTTAAATGAATTGTCACTTCGACAGAAAAATTGGCACTTTGTGACAGAGTGCTCCGCACGAAAGCCTTCAAGCAGCTATAAAGATCTGTGCAGTTCTTATCTTTTCATCTTTTGAGTCATGTGTTGATTTGAATATAAGCATGAAGAGGGAGAGAGCAAAGATTTAATAAGGCATTATGATTTGGAGGAAAACATCCCTGTATTGCATGGCGAGGAATGTCTTTTATTGTCTATAAAGCACAAGGTAGGGTTGCTCTGTGCCGTCCTGCATCTGCCACGTCCCACCTTGGAGCAGGCTGCATTTTGTAGCTGGATAAAGTCATCTTTGTTCAGCTTGCATGTAAAAAGAGGTTCTTTTCTGAGTGGCCAGCGCTTTGCGTCATGCTGGGACATCAGCATCACCGGAGCGCCCTTTGGCTCACACAGATGTGATCAACAGCTTGGGGTGCAACTCAGGAGCAAAACCTTGTCTGCAGAACACCTCTTGCTGGCTGCCAAGAAAAGTGGATGATTTTCAAGAGTACTCTTAAACCAGTGGAGCATAGCAAGCATTTAATGCCTTGGGTCTTTTTTCTCATCTGTCAAAGGCAGTGGAATTGTGTTTAAAAATTGAAGTGATTTCAAGATCTGATGGCTCATATTCCTGAATAATCCAATATTAAGGGTAGAGCCAGTAAAAATGCTGTTCTTAAAATGTAGATTTTTGAAGCTTTCTCCAGCTAGTTAGGAGGACTGAGGATTATCTCATTGTGGGATGTTTGAGAAGGTGAAAATGAAATGCATTTGAAAATATTTCCGGTATATGAAACTGTTATTTGTGCATAATTCATCATGTCATAAATGGGTGATAAGCCTTCAAATGTTTCGTTTTAACTTGCTGATTAGTTAGTCTTGCATTTATTTTCACTTGCCTAATTGTCCATTTTTTTACATAAGTAATGTACCATTTTAGGTATTATTCTGTTTATTGTAGTGTTTTTTTTAAATGTTTTCTATGAGTTTTAAACCCACTTATCTTACTTGCCTTCTCATTTGTAAAATGTGTTGCTCACTGGTGAATTCTTAGAACTTTATTTTTGTAGTAGTGTACCCATTATCGCTCCAGCTATTTTCATGTCAAGATCTAAAAAATAAGCTGAATCAAAACAGCATCTCCCAATGTTTGCATGGTCTTTTTTGAAAAACGTTTGCATGTTTTACAGCATTAATGCTGTATTTATAGTTGGTCTTTGTTTTCTGATAAGATCACTTTTTCCTTTTTTTGTGGCGTTCTTAGTCTTAAATTCAGACTTTCTTCGTAGTCCTTACTAATAATCTGAATACAATTGTGCTGTAATTAATAGATTTTTCAATACCCGAGACAAATGCCAAGTTGGCTCCTTTCTAGATAGATGTTTTGTTTGTTTACAGTACAAGCACAAATAAGCAGTGCTGTTTTTCAGTCTCATTTCAGATGACCCATTCCTGCCTGGAGGAAATAGATTTATTCTCTGTGGCCATTCAGTACAGGGCAGTTTGGTGTACGCTGCTAGCAGTTGTGACCTGTGACAAGGACCCAAGTCCATTTAATTTTCTTTTTCAGTTCAGATGTGACTGAACTGGTTAAAATGAGCAGAGATAATAACATTTCAAGTCACTGACCGATTTGGATTCAGATTTAACAAAGGTGTCCAAAGGCAGCCATTGGAAGAGGGAAATGATTTTGGTTTAAAGGCACTTTTTTTTTTGGTCCAGGATAACTTGGAACCTGCCAGAAGCAAGATGGAGGCTAAAATGATCAACTCACATTCACAAAAATGTTTTATGAAAGGAAAGCAGTTTTCTGTGTAATAATCATGCCCCTCTATTGAGTTAGACTTTTTTGTGTGTGTGTGTAGCAGATTTCTGAACCCAAAGAACAATGGTTTCCATAAAGCTAGCCATTTTCAATTTATAAAGCAGAATCGTGTCTGCCTTTTCCTTTTTCTGTTTCCTTTATGTTTTTTTTTTCCTGAACCTTCCTCTGTGCAGCCTCAGGTGAAAACCACAGAGCATTTGTCTTGCGCATGCAGTAGTCAGTAAGGACTGAGGTCATGCAGAGCTCTGTAGTACATCTTGTGGGCAGGGAGAGGGATCGTGGCTTGGTGATCCAGCTTGGGAGCCACACGCCGTGGTTCTGACTTGGGCTGGTCTTCTGCCCAGTGCTGGCTGGGGTTCACCAGCAATCCCTGGGCGCTGTGAGCTCAGAATGATGTTTGAACTTGAGAACAAAGTGTTCCTGCCTCAAAACTAGCAGCAAACCAAAAAGCGGATTTTGTTTTCCTGGCCTTGCAGGGGCACCAAGGGTCTGTATGGAAAGTGCCATGGGACATGGGCTCCAGTGGGGCTGTGAGGAGGTCTCTTGTGTTTCTTTGGTGTCCCCTCACCCCTGGGGCTGCACTTATCAGTTACAGACGTGTTGATCAGGTACCGAGGAGGTGTGCTCTGAGCTTTCCGTAGCGCTGGTGCCATTGGAGTGACCATGTTGGGCACCCCGCTGTGCTCCAGTAGAAAACACTTGCAAGCACAACGCAGTGTCATCGCCTGAAAACAAGCCGAGCTTTCTGTGGCTGTGTGCATGATATTTTGTTGGCACAGAGGAGGACTCTGTCCTTGTCGGCTGTTTGTCAGAGAGGCTTGGGGCTGCTGACGGGCAGCCAGGTTGGATGCAAGATGGCTGGGCAGCTGCTGTGACCACTGAAGTTAAGCTTGCTGTCCTGTTCCCCTACCCTTCCCTGTCCTTCTCTTTTCTTCTCCCTTCTTGGGTAGGCCTACATATATCGTGCCTTCTGCACATGGTTTCTCCTCACAATTTCCAGCGGTGCCTTTACCAGGCAGCCTGTCCCGTGTCTGCCTGTGAGTCACAGCAGACTGCCCTGCTGCTCCCTCAGTGAGGCTGCTGTGCCTCTCATCCCGCTGCTGTCCGCAGGGCTTCAGGGGCGGCCTCGCCGTCACCACATCTGAGCACCTCAGCACTAGTCATCACCCCCCGTTCAATGGACAGAGCACGTCCCACTTGACAGGACTTGTGGTGGTGGGAGCAGGGAGCTGCAGCAGGAGAGCAGCACTTGGAGGGTGCCTGGAGAGCTGCTGGTGGGCTCCAAGAGCGCAGGGAGCTGCCCGGAGGTGACATCTGGAAGACTCAGGGATTTGGGTGGGAGTGGGACCATTGGCTTGAGCTTCCAGGGTACGTATAACAAGGGAGAGGAGTCAGCTCTGAAACTGTTTAGTTAATTGGGAAAAGTGTATGCAGCTTTCATATTTCCATAATTGCACATGCTGGTTGTAATTGCTCCTTCTGAGGTAGCTTTACTTACGGTAGGTGGTATGGGTGTAAAGGGGTATGTCAGGCATCGCTGGGTCCTGATATGCTTTTTTAAATTTGTCTTGGGGGTCTCTTTGGGACGTTTCAGGCAAATACAGACAGATGGGCTTTTCCAGCCACTGCCTACTAATAAAGCAGTCTGCTTTGTACTCTCCATAAGACCTGGAAGTCACTTACAGGACTTTAGGTGTCCGGGATAGAGCTGAAATGTGCAGTCCCTCAGCCTGGGTGACAGCTCTTTGGAAGCAGTTCACTTGTGAACAGGGAGGTTGCTGTTTGTCTGAAGAATACAGTTTTTAGAGACAGAGTGAACTAAGTATCTCAATTTGGAAAACTTTTTTTTTTTCACAAGGGTGGAGAATGAAGGTTTGTAGGATGAGAGCAGAGGAAGTTTTTGAAATACAGCAGGGGTTCTTAACTGCTGGTTAATAAACCAGCGACATAAATATATAAATATATAATTATTAGTATTATTATATAAATAGCTAAAAACTCAACAGTTTTATTACGAATTATGAGGTTTGTGGAGGAGGGCCTCACTCTGTCTGTGTCATTACTAGAACCAACATTCAAGTTGAACATCAAGAGGTGGCAGCAGCAGGTCAGTGTGCTTTGTTGGGTTGGGCTGCTGGGAGCAATGGGAGAAAATTGCAGTTTTTATAAGCCTGGTCCTAATAGTCTTACAAGTGGTTATTGGAAAAGGCTTTGGCTTTTATGGGAAATGAGAGTAGGAGCAAAAGAAACCAAGTAAAAAGCTTTTTTTATTTTTGTCTTAATCTGAGTAAACAGTTTAAGAAAGAGGAATGGTAGAATGTGCATCTCTTTTCTTTTTTTTTCTAGTAGAAAGGAGGAAAATAAGTGAGATGTGGCACGCTCCTCTTATGGCAACGCTGCAGGGAGATGAAACTTCTCAAGCTGGTTGGGAGAGGCGTTCTCAGAGTGGGTGGGTGGCTGAAGCTCGTGGCAAACCTATCCTGAGACCTGAAGCCAAGCCCTTGTAAAAGGGAGAAGGAACCAGGGAGGATCAGAACTGCAGGCAGCCATGATACAAGTACTCTGCTAAGGCTTAAAAAAGGCCTTCTAAATTTTTCAGTGCTTTGCTATGTGGTGTTTGGCACAACACATCAACCGAATAGCCCATGTTTCTCCTTACAAAATAAATTAAGACATTAGAAAGCTTTGAATTATTTAGTTTAATTCTAAATCATGAAGAGTTTAAGAACACAATTTTTCAAACATTCTTTAAAGTAAAGTATTTGTGTAAGCATAAAGATCCTTGGTTCAGGAGCTATCCTGGGAGTAGTCTTCCATGCAAAAGTCTGGGAGCTATGAGGCAGGCTATGTGGCTGCACTGTCAGGAAGAAGTCAAAGAATTGGGATGCCTTTAAGAAGGGCTTTTTGTGTGGGTGGCTGAGTGGCTGAACTCTGTTCTCCTCAAGAGTGTTTTTATAATGTTTCTCTAATTACAATCCTTGTGTTACCAGTCACGTACGTATGTAGCTGTTTGTGTAAAACCTCCTGTGCTTTTATTCCATGCAGATGTTTTTCTCCCTTAAAATGTTGAACTGGGGAGAATGACAGTTTTCCAGTACAGATACTTCTAGCAACGAGTAAATGTCTTCTCATGCTCTTGCTCCATGATGGCACCAAAGGGAATCTTTCTGAAATAGCGCCATAGTTGGTATTAGAGATCTAGGAATTTGTGTGTCCCCATCACCACAATGTGTTTGTGTGCCAGCTGCTTAAAAATAGAAGCAATGATTTATCTGCCTTTGCAACCCACAGGAAAAAATAGCTCAATTAGTATGAGGGTGTTGGTTTGCATGAATTAAATGAGTTTTTCTTAGTGAGTCTGTGGGAGGAACTTAGTAAGAGAAAGATATTCAAGAAAGAATAACTAGCGAAGATGCTTCTTAAGCATGCAAAGTCCAGTTTTAGTGAACCTTAAATTCTTCATCTGGAGTCATGAGTTTCCTGTCCACTGTGTTGTCTCCTGGCAGCTCATTCTGTCGTCCAGGTCCAGCTCACTTGGGGGAGTCTCTCCCATCGCACCCAGGCTTGTCCTGTGTGTTTTCAGCCTCCTGAGGAGGATGTTACCACCTGATCCAGGAACTAGGTGATCTTTAGGGTCCCTTCCAACCCGAGCCTTTCAGTGGTTTTTGTGGTTAGTTTTGGTCCGAAATGTCAGTGACATCTCCACTGGACCTCAGCTGTGAATCCTGCAGGGATTCTCAATGTGAAAGATCAATCAATGGGATTTTTAATGGGGTGTGTGTACCACATAGATAGCACCTACAGTTCCCTCTGCTGTGACTTTATTGTAAATTATGCTGTTTTTTTCCCCATACAGGCATCTTTGCTTACCTGAACTACCATGTTCCCCGGACAAGACGGGAGATCCTGGAGACCCTTATTAAAGGGCTCCAGCGGCTGGAGTACAGAGGCTACGATTCTGCAGGTAGCTCTCTTCAAGCATCTGTGGCTCTTGGATTTTGGCTAAAAGATTCTTGTGGTACATGAATGTGGTTTATGAATGTTTTCTACCGGCTTCTGCTTTTGAAGCAAGCTGAAACACAAATTGGATGTCTGTGATCATGTGGTTAGAGGTTTGGATTAACTTTCAACATACAGACTTCCATAAATGTTCTTGATGCCCATTATTGAGGATTTGAAAATACCTAAAAGAAGACAAAGCAAAAATTTACTTCTAATATCCTGGGTTTGTTGTCTTTATTTGGAGTGTCAGCTGGGGAGAGGAAGGACATCATAAAGGGAAAAAAAAAAAAAAGCAGTACATGTTTACATAAAATATTGTAACACGCATTCTGCATTTCAGTCTTTCTTCATATTCTGTGGTGATGCTTAGGTGTGGGAATCGATGGCGGAAATGACAAAGACTGGGAAGCTAATGCATGCAAAATCCATCTTATCAAACAGAAGGGGAAAGTGAAGGCTCTGGATGAAGAGGTGCACAGTATGTATTACCTTTTCATTCTTTGCTTGCTCTCCTTCTTTGAAATGTCCTCTCATTTCATGTGCATTTTGAATGTTATCTGTTTTACCCAGAAACACTATGTCCAAATAACTTCTGTATAGAATGCCAGAGATGTAGACACTCATGCATGTGATGGAAAGTGATCCTAGGGATGTTGTCATGATGTTGCAAGAAAAACAAGTAAGCAAGAAACAAAAAAAGCAAGAAAAAGGAATTGCATCCTATTAATGTAAAATAGACCTGAAATATGTTTTAAAAAGACTGAAAAAACAAACCTTCCTTAAACTGGGGAAATGGAAACTACTTGGACATAATTATCAGAGACCTAGAGCTTGGCCAAAAAATCAAAAATATGCTAATAAATTCACTACTCGAATTTTAAATTTCCATATGTATTATTTGTCCCTACTGAAGCTGTCGATCTCTGTAGCCGTGGACTAAGTGAATGGCTACAAGTAAGCACAGATGTATGTGTATAACTGCCAAATTGATGAGAAAGCACAGAATGAGGTGTTGTCTGTTTCTGCCTCCTTATATTCCCTTTGATTTAAATGTTGGTTTTGTTAAATATGTGCAGCTCACAAAGAAACACAAAATTGTTTGGGTAGAGTACAGACAAGCTGTGTGTGGATGGGACAATGCTTTTCTAGGGAGGTGAAATTACTGTAGTTTGCATATAAGAGCTGCTGTTAACCTAAGAGTGTTATAAACTTAAGTTGTGCTGTTATTCGAGTTAACTTGGAGAAATCATATAAAGCAAGCTGTTTGCATAACTTAAAATTAGCAAGGGTTTAAAAAAAAGTTGACCTCATGGCAGAGTGCTGTTTATCCAAAATAAGGTGGGTAGATCTAATCATAGTGTAGAGAAAACCAGGAACAGAAAAAGCTAGACAAGATGATCCATGCATTACAGAAATATAAGGTATGCAAAGTATTTCTGAAGAAATGTGTGTCTGCTCAAGAAAACTGCTGGATATACATAGTTTAAAGTGGTTGTGGAGACATTTTGAGAACAGAAGGACACTTTTTTTCCAAAGAAATACTAATGGTATGCTTTCTAGTGACAAGAGGTAGTGATGAATATTTTAGCCATAGTGGTATGTAGCCATGAAACAAGCTGGTTTAGTCACAGTTTGATGCCAGGGAGATGACAGGATGGCAAGCTGCACCCAAGAGAGGAAAAATCAGGGTGGATTCTTTCTTAAAAGTTTTATTTTGGTTGGGTGAGGAATGCAGGAAGGTTGCTTGTGTGCATTCACATTTGGAATCCTCTTGCAGGGACAGCCAGGGTGCTGTGGGAAGGAAAGGCTCAGGGCAGTGGGGTGAGGGATGTCCTCCCTCCTGCTTGTTTAGGCTTCCTGAGTGGGAATGAAGCTGTGTATTTTAGCTGTAAACATCCTTAAACATAGGTGAATCTGAAATTTTAGTGCTTTGGAGCAGGGGGTTGTTGCTGTGGTAGCTTCATGCACTCAGTGTTCTGTTAGGTTTGTTGATGGTGGGTCCAGGAGGTGGGATGAGATTCTTGTGTTGTCTTTGGGGTAGAGACAGCCCTCCATATTAAACTTCTCCCACTTCTGCCTGCAGAACAACAGTACATGGATCTTGACGTCGAGTTTGATGTACACCTTGGAATTGCGCATACCCGTTGGGCTACCCATGGTGAGCCCAGTCCTGTCAACAGCCACCCACAGCGCTCGGATAAAAACAATGGTAGGAATGTTTGCTAGAGAAAACGTGTGGTCCTGAGCAAGTCTTGGAGTATATGGAAATATGTGTGGCTTTCTGGGACACCTGGTGTGTTGCAGGAAGTGGTGGTTGGACTCAGGACAGGTGGCTTATTGCAAGTTGTGATGCTGAGCCCAATTACCAGGAAGCTGGAGGGGTTTGGCATTGATTTCAGACTATGGGGGATGTTCTCATGGAGTGCTTACAGCCCTGAATCATCTCATGAAGGGCTAGGGTTAGTGTCCCAAAGGTTTGGTGGGTGCACAGCCACAGTGCTGAGAGGAAATGAAACAGAATGAAATTGGATGGTAGGGATCTACCCAGCTGTTCTTTGTGTTTATGTTTTTTTATTTTTTTTATTTCTATTGTATTTATTTATATTTTTCTCATCACCACTGTACAGAAATGTCTTGGTTGGTGTTTTTTGGTGTGGTGCCCTAGCAAGCTGGCAGGGGGAGTATAGCATTCACTTGTTTCTAGCTTGCTGGAAACAGGCAATTGTTTAAGAACTTCCACAAGTTTTACAAGATCTCATCAGTCCTAGTCCCACCCAGGTCATTAATATGTATCTTCTGCTATTACCAATCAAGCAGAATGGGGCAGAGCAAGGAGATCACGCTGGGAAATTAAACTTTTTATTATGCCAAGTGCACTATAAGGTTTTGTGGTCCCTGCTGTCTGTTGGGTATTGCGCTGCTGTGGGCATGGGCTGTCACTGACTGTAAGGCTGAGGATGCTGTGCAGAGCTGAGCAGGGCCTTCTTCTGTCTCCAGAGTTCATTGTCATCCACAACGGCATCATCACCAACTACAAAGACCTGCAGAAATTCCTGGTGAGTAGGACCCCAGCATGGATGGGAGAGAGCCACCCCTGCACACCTCGTCACCTTCCTTGCTGCCCTGTGTTCACACTCTCTGCTCCTTCTCTCCCTCTCACACTCTTGCACTGACAAGCAAAGTCACTCCACCACTGTCCACACTGTCATGCTCCTGCATTAATGCTCTTACACTAGCTCCCTCACTTCCCAACTCCTACTCACTCCCCACCTGTCCATGTGCTCTCACTCCCCAACTTATTCCCAGACTTGTATTCTTGCACTTGTACTCTCTCCCCCACTCATGCTCTCTTCTACTGCCTCCCCTCCTCACACCCTTGCTCCCCCAGTCAATCTACTCAATCCTCCATTCACTTTCTTGCACTCACTTCCTACTTACCTTCCAACTCACATCTTGTGCTCCTCCACTCACTCCTTGCTCGCACTGCCTCCCGAAGTGCACTTGCACACACTCATTCTGCATTCATACTCACTCACTCCTGTTCTCACACTCTTCCACTTGCACTTACTCTCCCACTCATGTTCCCCACAGTCACCCTTGCACTCACACTCACGTGTACACCCACTCACTCTTCCACTTGCACTATTACTCTTCCCCATTTGCACCCGCCATACTCACTCACACTCATACTTGTTCCTCACCTGCACTCCTGTGCCCATTCACATTTACTCTTGCACCTCCACTACATTTTTATCCCCCCACTTGCTTTCTGGCACACGCTTACCCAAATGCTTGTGCTTTCTTTTGCACTTGTAAATAATGTCAGGTGGACTCAGCCTCATGCTGACTCTTGTGCTCTGCCTCTTGCACTCACCCCCCCCCCACCTCATGCCCCCATTTGCACCCCTCCACTCATTCTCCCACCCGTGCTAATAGAGTGGAAGGAAAGGCATGGTGGAAAGAACGCAGAGGAAAAGCAGACAGGAGAACAGGAGGGAAAGGAAAGAGTTATGGGTGGAAGGGGAAAAAAGGAAAGGTGGAAGGGGACAAAAGGGAAGGAGGTAAAAAAAAAAAGCAGGAAAAGCAAGAAAGAAAGGAAGCAAGAAGGCAAGCAGAAAAGGAGGAGGGAATACAGGAACAAAGGAAGGAAAGGAGAAAGTGTGGGAAGGAAAAGGAGGGCTGGAGAGGAAGGCAGGCAGGCAGAAAGCTGGTTACCAAACGTGTGCTGTGGCTGCAGGAGAGCAAGGGCTACGACTTCGAGTCAGAGACAGACACGGAGTGCATCGCCAAGCTGGTGAAGTACATGTATGACAACCGCGACAGCGACGACGTCAGCTTCACCACCCTTGTGGAAAGGGTCATCCAGCAGCTGGTAATGCCCAGGGCAGGGGGCCGGGTGGGGACACAGGGACAGACACATGCATCACTGGGACAAACATGGGGATGTTGTGCAGGGAACTGCTGTTAAGGGCAGTGCTGAACCTGTGTCTGACGTTCCCAGGGACGTTCTGTTGCACATGATAATGGGGTGTTTCATTTCCTACCTTGTATAATTACTAGCAGACATCCATTCATTCTTATTTAACACTAGACATTTATTTTTCAAACGAATATTGAATAAATTTGGGGGTTCAGCAATATCTAGTTCCTTGAATGCTTTGAGCAGGAGCACGTGGAAGGCAGGGGACAGGGTTAAATCAAGTCTGCTTGAGTTCTTCTCTGGAACCTCCATCTGGAAGAGATGCTGACCCCTTGTGGGGACTTCTCTGCACAGCGCATGGCTTCCACGTGTCACTTCTTGCTGATTGTTCAGGAGATGGGTTTTTGCACTGATTTCCCTAGCAGAATCTGCAGTAGCTGTAGACCAAGAACAAATGTGGCTGTCAGGTTGTGGTGGTTCACCCGTGCGCTTGGTGGCACTATACCTTAGCCAATACCCCAGAGTTGGCACTTTTTATCAGGCTTTAGCCCTCTGAGTTAAGGAGACCACTTGTAGGGGCTGCCTTTCAGGTGAGAACTCAGCAAGTGGTCAGCTCCTGCCCTGGGGATCCTGCCCTGGGGATGGGGTACCCTTCTGAAAGAAGCACTTGGAGGTTCTGAAGAGGTCTGTGAAGCCTTCTGCTCAGTATCTCTTACTTGTTCACAGAAACATGGGTGTACCTTATGTGTTGGGATTTCTGAAATGATGACCTGGTCTCAAAAGACAGGATAAGCAGTTTGCATTTCTCTCATTCCAGGAAGGTGCTTTTGCCCTTGTGTTTAAAAGTGTTCATTATCCTGGTCAAGCAGTTGGTACCAGGTAAGTATTTGTACAGAAAAGCACGTATTTGGTGTACCCTCTAGGTAGCTTTTTTTTTTTTTAACCCTTTTTTCTTTTTTCTTTTTTTTTTCTTTTTTCCTTTTCCCTTTTTTCTACCATTTTTGTATTTTTACCAATCTGGAAGATAGTAGAGGTTGTTCTTGTTATACTGTATACTCTAGGGTGAGGTTGGCTGTTGTTCATTTCCTTTCTCTTCTTCCCCATTTATTATAACAATTAAAAAAGTAGAATAGTTCAGTCAAAAAGGTGCACCCTGTATTTTAAAGATTTCTTAGTGACAACCTGCATCATAACTGGTCTGGAACAGGTCAGCTCTGAGCTTAGGAGGAGACAGTGTTTTCTGTAGATTCTTATTGCAAGAGCTGAGAAAGAAGATGCCTTCATCTTTTCCTTTGTGTTTGCAATAGTGACAGCATGTGGACAAGTACCCTATATGACTTGCAGCTGGGCCTGCCTGGTGTTCAGGTTTTCTACTCTACTTTTAAACATGAGGATCAGTCAGGTTGATTTAACCATATATGTTAACCTAGCAACTGATTTTGAATTTACATGCCAATAGCTGTTTGTAGATGCATAGAGTGAGCAACAGTCCAGGTATTCCTGAATCAGGTGTCATGGGATTTCAGTTACTCTTGCAGAGTTCATGCTGAATTTGGGATGTTCATTTGTTGTTCAGTTCAGGGAGATGAATCTTTGGGTGCTGAGGCTTGTAACCTGATGTCTTCTCTTGCAGGAGAGGGAGCCCCCTGCTAATAGGAGTGCGCAGTGAGCACAAGCTCTCCACTGACCACATCCCTATTTTGTACAGGACGGGTAAGCGTGAGCCCTGCCAGCCCAATCACTCCCACACCAGTGGGGTTAATTGCAAACATGGGGTTTCACAAACAGCTGCATGCTTTGGAGTATATGTTATGTTTATACTTACTGTTGTAAATTAAACCATTACAAAAAGGAGGTGGTTTTTGTTTTTGTTTTTCATGTTTTTAACCATATGCTTTACCACCATGTACCTTAAATCTAGTTTGTTGAGGGATATGCAACCTACTGTTTTTGCTCCCTGATGTCTGCCTATTTAAGACCAGAACTCACCTCTAGTTTTAGAATCAAAGCTTTAATGTCTGGTGGTTGCAAGGAAAAAGTACCTTAGAACAGTATTGTTAAACTTAAATACTTAAATTCATAATAGGTGCGTGGCATGCAGTCATTCAGGGAATTGTTTGCTTTTATGAACAAAAATGTGTCCTTTGCAAGCACTATCACAAATTAAAATTTATTGTCCTCTTTTCAATTTTAAAAAGTATAATGCTTTTACCTTATGCATGGTGATCTGTGTTTTCTGTCCATTTCTCTCACGCATTTGTCTCATGACACGTAGTTGCACTGTGAATGTGAAAAGTGGTTAAGAATTATCCTGTAATTTACCATTTTTGAAGGAGTCTGAACCTATTCATTTACTGGGCAGTGGAGTAGTTATATGAACACTGCAATGATCAAAGGGACTTAGTGTGGCAGTATGTTTGACTGCTTCTTGGTGTTGCTAACATTGCCTTGCTACAATGTAATGTGAAGAACCAGTCCCAGTAAACTGTGTCTGTGTTTACTCTTGGGTGATGCCAGATAATTAACAGTGATTCTCTATGTATGTATGTAACACTTTTTTTCCCACTGATGATCTGATTTTTTTTTTCCCAATTGCACTTTCAGCTGTACAGTCTATGGATCATTCTTTTGATGGAATATCCATAAAAACGGAGGAAGGTGCCTACCAGAAAAAATCAATAATAGTTGAAATTTCAGACAAATCCTCCAGTTCATTAGGAAAGGAATCAAAAATGAAACAAATTGCATTGTCTTTTTAATATGTGGTTATTGCTTTCCATATAGTATACTGAAACAAAGGGGTTAGCTAGAATTCCTTCTTGATCCAGAACACCATGAGCAACACACAGAAGATCCACTAATCCTATTTCAAGTACTGTGACATAATGCTCCACACACAAAATTGATGATTTAGTGCAGGTTGTGGTCTGTGCTCTATGCAGCTTTGATTACAGAAGGAAATAGTAAGATACTTTTTTTTTTTTTTTTTTTTTTGAGAAGAAGAGAAAGGGGGTGGGGGTCAGTAGAGTGAAACCGTGTTAGGAAAAACATTATTTAGGAGATCACCAGTAATCTTACTGCTAGCATTTCTGGAATTCCTTTTGGAGTTCAGGTTGTCAAAGTGCTGAGACTGCAATTAACTTCCCTTTGCTCTGTTAGCATAACTGTATTTGAACAGCTTGAAATACATGGGGGACTTACTAGGCAAACCATTTTTAATCTCACATTAAGTACTTACTTCATAGAATCATTAAGGTTGGAAGAGACCTCCAAGATCGTCTGGTCTAACCATCACCCTACAACTAATGTCACCCACTAAACCATGTCCCTAAGCACCATGTCCAACCATTCCTTGAACGCCCCCAGGGACCGTGACTCCACCACTTCTCTGGGCAACCCGTTCCAATGCCTGACTGCTCTTTCTGGGAAGAAATGTCTCCTCGTTTCCAACCTGAACCTTCCCTGCTACTACTTAAGGCCGTTCCCTCTAGCCCTAGTTCTCTGCAAGAAGAGTCTGACCCCCAGCTCCCCACAGCTTCCTTTCAAGTAGTTGTTAGAGAGCAATAAGGTCTCCCCTGAGCCCCCTCTTCTGCAAACTAAACCCCCCAGTGCCCTCAGCCGCTCCTCACAGGACTTGTGTTCCGGACCCTTCACCAGCTTTGTAGTCCTTCTGTGGACATGCTCCAGGGCCTCGACGTCCTTGCAGTGAGGGGCTCAAAACTGAACCCAGCACTCGAGGTGTGGCCTCACCAGATCAGAGTACAGGGGGACAATCACCTCCCTGGTCCTGCTGGCTACACTATTCCTGATGCCATTGGCCTTCTTGGCCACCTGGGCACACTGCTGGCTCATATTCAGGTGAGCATCGACTGACACCCCCAGTTCCTTTTCCTGTACACAGCTTCCAGCCACTCTGCCCCAAGCCTGTAGTGCTGCTTGGGGTGGTTGTGGCCACAGTGCAGGACCTGGCACTTAGCCATGCTGAACCTCATCCCATTGGCCTCATCCCATCAATCCAACCTGTCCAGGTCTCTCTGCAGGGCCTTCTTGCCCTGTGGCAGGTTGACACTTCCCTCCGCTTTGGTGTCATTTAAGGACTTAGTTCATCAGATCACATATGAAGGTTAACTTTTATCTGAAACTGTAGAAAGCTTTTATAGAAGAGGAAAAGAGCTGTTTCTTAGCTCTTGTAAATAAATGCAATTCCAGCACCACCAGACTTAACTTGTTTCATCACTTAGTGGATGAAATGTGTGCTTTTGCTGGAGCAGAAACAAACTTCAGTTTGATGAAAGGTGAGCTGTGTTCTGTTTGAGGAGCTAGTTTACCTGAATAAAAACATGAAGTGATGTTTTGTTTCTTTTTACCAAGCATTTTTCTCTAAGTCAGTTTGAAGCATTTAGAGTAAAATTCTGGTCAGGATAGTTCCCAGGGGCTTTGAGAACAATTATATAATGTCATCTTCTGAAAATACTCTTAAGGAAATCTAAACTTCAGTGCTGCTGAAGTAAGCATAGAAAAATCTACTAAGCAGCAGTTGCATTAATCTGCAGTAGTACCTTTGCAGAACTGCAATATACCTAAAATTGTCATAAAGTATGATATTAAAATACACAGAAAACATGTCTTCCCCCAATTTTTACTGTACCTGTGTTAATTCATCATGACATCTCTATTCTTTGATATAGAAGGAAAAAGATTACTTCTGTGTTGCTTCTAATTTCTAGTAAATGGGAGTAGGTGCTGTGCAGCAGCAATCCAAGTTGCTCATAGATAAATGGATTATCTATGGACAAACCTGCAGATAACATAAGTCGTAATTGGTTGATAACACTAACTTTTCAATTGCTCCTTCATAAGAAACACACAGAACATGTGTGTGAACACAATAAGAACACCTTGTACTTACAGCTCCGTGTAGAATCTACCATACAGGAAAGCAATGCAACATAGTAAAGTCAATGTGCAGAAATGTATTTTGAGAAACAAAATTTGCATGTTTTGATCAAGTATGGGTGCTTCTGTTGGAGAATGGCAACTAACACTTTTGCTCTGTCCTTTCTAATTGTTTTCTTCATTGGCTGACTTGATAACTATAGTGGAGGGCCTTAAATTTTTGGTTAAATGGTACCTTCTTATTAAATACCAACATGAAAGCAGTATTTTTTTTTTCTTTACGTTTTCAATTACAACACTACAACTCTCAACATCATGAGTTCTGCTTACATCACCGAATCAGAGCTGTATCCAGTGTGAAGAACTTCCATTAGGACTTAGGAAATAAACAAACAACAGAGTAAATTAAATTATTGAATTGCTGTTGTTCCTTATCAATTATTGCATTTTGCTAGGTAAGCTGCTTAATCCCCTCCCACACTCAGAGAGTGGCAACTGGTTTTGTTTGAGGTCAGTGCTGAGCTTTGGTCCTCATCTGCATTCCTGATGTGCTTCAGTGCTGAGAAATACTCTCTGCAGCAGAAGTGGAGTTAGAGCATTGCAGTGTGTCAGGAGGTGCAAGAGTGAAGGATTCTTGGTGAAGTACCAAACTTTTATAAAGACTTTTATAAAGACTTGGTGCAGGATTTTCAGAAGTTGATTCTCAAGTCGTGTGTCCTTCAGTCCACTTAGATACTTCCCTAATAGCAGTGTAAGACTCTCAGCAGGTTACCAGCTGTACAAGTTTTGGATCCTAATGAGAAGCTTGTAATTGATTATCTCAGTAGCGATGTCAGGTACTTAATCATGAATTTTGTGATCTGTGTCTGAACACATTAGCTCAGCCAGACAAAAACAGGTTTAGGTTACTTCTGCTGGCACTTAGTGGAATAGTGTGGTTGTACAGGTGGCAGCTCTGAAAGAATTTTATCCAGTGATGTCACTGGCAAAGAAAGAGAAATCCTGCTTGACTTCTTAAAGCTTCATGAAAGTTAGTGAAACAGGAGCACAGGAGAGATTTTAAAATGATAATTGGGGAGATGAAACTACGAAAACATTGGTAAATATGACTGCTCATAAAGTAGCATGAATGCTCTTTTCCTAGTGGAGTCATGCATAAACTTTGTTTTGAACTGTTACTGATAATTTCCTCTAAACCTAAAACTCTGCACACATTACACTTGCAAGTTTAATTCAAACGCAGATAAAAAAAAACATGCAAGAAAACTGAGAAAGGGCACGATAATATGACTGCTCGTATGCTGCCCATTCCTTTTTGATGCTGTTAAATTTACTGTGACCGCTCACAGTGATGAAAATAGTGCTTCATGTTGGTACCATGCCTTGGGACCTTTTGTTGAACCTGACACTGCAGTTGCATTCCAGTTTTGTTGGTATGTGCAGTACCTAATTCTCTTGTCTTTTAGGTAAAGACAAGAAGGGAAGTTGTAACCTGTCTCGTGTTGACAGCACCACCTGCCTCTTTCCTGTTGAGGAGAAAGCTGTGGAGTACTACTTTGCTTCTGATGCTAGGTAATGTTCTTCAGCATCTTTTAGTGTATATAAAAATTTGGTCTGTAAAGGTGAAGCCATTAACAAGAAACGGGGAGGCAGTTTCTTTCTAAATAATAGTAAATAATATATAAATTATGTGGCTGTTAGCATTGTTTACAAACAATTAGTTACCATTTGCAGCTCTAAAAGAGACAGAGGAGTAGAGGTTAATGTTAAAGAAGTAAACTCACTTTGAGTTGTTTGTTAACACTTTTTAATGTTATTAATCCTTCTTCAAGCCTAGTTAGCATGGGACAGATCTTACCTGCTAATAGGATTCCGGAGGTGAGTGATAAGAAAGCTGTGAGAGTACAGACCTGAAGTAACAGAACAGGTGCAACTTACTAAGAGGATTGCATTGCTTCTCCAGGAATGTCTGCACATGTGCAATTCCTTTAGCATCAAGGGTGTCTCATTTTAGTGGAGGTAGGAAGGACTAACTTGACAAAAGTTAGTCCTTCTAGAACAGGTAGTTTTCTGTTTAGGGAAATAAGTACTCTTTCCAGAAATGTAACAATGCTGCACGGTTCGAATTCTAGAGCTCATTTTATCAGCGTTTTGGAGAGATTTGGGATACCCCAATGTCTTCTGATTTCAGAGAGCTTTTCCATGACTTGGCCAAGGTCAGAACAAAAGCTACTAAATAGTGAGCTGATGCATTTCAGTACAGCTTGCCTTGTTGAAGTAAGAAAGCACGGACTAAAATCCTGTCAAAGATATTAAGCCTCACAGGTAATTCCAGTATTGACACTTCTCAAGTAACCTGAAGGCAGGGAAAGTATTCAATAGTACCTAATTCTTGGAGCATGTCTAAGTAGATGTTCAAGTATTTTAACAGGTGTCCACAGTTCTACACATGGGGAACACGACATGCAGGGAGGGATGATTGCTTATTGCTGGAAAAGAGAAAGAATCCCTTTACCTGTAGTTGAATATTCTGTGTATTAAGCCTTCTTCCTGACTTCTGTTCTCTAGCTCCTAATGGTTAGATCACGCGACTACACCTGCTGCTTTGACTGAGGAATTCATAGTTTCTTCTTAAAGCAGGCACTGAAATTCATAATTAGATAGGTGGAAGAAATCCAGTTGTATTGGTAGTGTGGAAATGTTCTTTACGGTGTTCCTTTCATTTTAAAAGAAATTTCATTGAAATGAGTAACTTTTGAAATATGTATGTTGGATTGTAAGTAGGGCTGTAGCCTTTGTCTTTACATGACAAGTAATGTCTTACGGCAAATGATGTATGCTTTTATAGTGCTGTCATTGAGCATACCAACAGAGTGATTTTCCTTGAAGATGATGATGTAGCAGCTGTGGTTGATGGCCGTCTTTCCATCCACCGGATCAAACGTACAGCGGGCGATCACCCTGGGCGTGCTGTCCAAACCCTGCAGATGGAACTTCAGCAAATTATGAAGGGTAAAATATTCTGAATGTCACCAATGTAGATGCACAGTCATCTCTAGAGTCACATAATAATTAAAGTTGAAAAGGACCTCTGGAGATCATCTGGTCCAGTCTCTGAACTAAAAGCAGTGTCCATAGGTCACCGTGTTCAGGAGTTTGTTTAGACAAGTTTGGAGTATGTTGAAGAATGGAAATGCCACAGCCTTTCTGAGTACCTGTTCCAGTGCTTAGCCACCCTCATGGCAAAAGAAATTGTCCTTACATCTAATAAGACTTTCCCTTGAGCTAACACTGTAATGGGAATTGTGGAGCTGAGGATTTCACCTTCTGCTTGGAGGCATCTGTTTTTTTTTTTCTGAGATTGGACCTTAGGAGGCTTGCCATTCTGGATCTGACCAATAGTTGACACATTCTGGTATCTTGAATCTAGTTCTAAGGCATCAGATCAGCTCAAAATGAGTAGAAAATGAAATGTCCGCTTAAATGAACCTTTCTTTTAGATACACATACAGGAATAAAAGCTAATCTCTGACTGGTAACTGGCCTGTCATTGTCTCTGATCCAAACTTTTCCCCATAAACATAGGGAAAATTTATATTACTGTGTGGTAAACTATTCTTTTTATTATTTTATAGGTAACTTCAGCTCATTCATGCAAAAGGAAATTTTTGAACAGCCAGAATCTGTTGTTAATACAATGAGAGGAAGGGTCAACTTTGACGACTACACTGGTAATTGAGATGCATCCGTGTTTGTTTTTTACAGAGCAGTACCCAGTAGATTCACAGAGGAGGAAGTAGGTGATGACATGGGAGATTAAAATGTGCCAGTGTAAGACAACGTGCATGTCTTATTACAGGGAGTGCTTCCCTAATCACATAATCTGGTGGCAAAGTTATTCTTTGTGATGAGTTTGTTTGTTTGTTTTTTGCAAAGTGGTTGACTGAGATCATAACAATGCATATTAACACCGGTAATCTTGAGAAGTTCTGCTACCTAGCCACCCTAATTTTTCTCTCTGAATCTTGTTTACAGTGAACCTCGGTGGGTTGAAGGATCATATTAAGGAGATTCAGAGGTGTCGTCGTTTAATCCTTATTGCTTGCGGGACAAGTTACCATGCTGGAGTTGCAGTAAGTGGTCAGTCTTGATCTGTTTGCAAACTGTAGCTGGAGTTGAACAGCAGGCACGATACTGTGTCTGGCAAGCATGATAAAGGTGGAATAGTAATGTTGAGTGAGAAAAAATCATTCTGATTAGTGAAGATCCTTTTGAATCTGTATACAACAGATTTTCAAATTGCTAGTGACAATAATAGGAACTAAAAACTTGAGTGATTGAGTACTTATGAAAATATTGCCTTTGATTTTATTGCTATGGAATGCTTTTTTAAAAAAAAAAAAACAACTTGTTTTGTTGTAAAAGATGACTGGCAAGGGAAGGGATAATGCAACACCAGAATGCAAATGCTGCAGCAAGGTAGGAGTTGCCGTGAGCCAGACGTGATTTTCTTCTTTGTTCTTTGTGCAGACAGCTAGGGCACATGCTTAGAGACCTCTCTGTGCTTGCCCAGTACTCTGAAGAGGTTTTGCTTTATACCTTACAGAAGTGCTGGCTGTGTGTATCGGCAACATGTGATTTTTGTTTCTCTGACATGTTACGTAATCACTGGATAAATCATGATGGCTTTAGATGAAGCTTTTTTATATTGTAGATTGGCAGCCCATAATGTTGCAATTTAAAGTACTCCACAACTTCACAGAGGAATCCTTTATTCGGATATCCTCAGAAAATCTGCGGAGCACAGCTATGTTAACTGATTTACAAGAACCAAAAAATATTTTTTTGTTCATCTTGGGTAGCTGTATAAGATAATGGTAATAGTAATCAATTGACTAGCCAAAACAAGTTTCTGGCTTGGCCTGGATACTGGTGGTAGCTTCTGAATTCTTCAGCAATACAAGTCATAGTCTGATAGAATGACACCCTGTATTATGTGAGATTTTTTAAGAACAATTGAAAGGAGCTGGCCTCACAGGCTTTTTGTTGGGCCAAAATCAGGATAGCTTTTCACAGGGTTAGTTGAATGTGAGTTGAGCATGAGTATACTGAGTAATTAAAATATAATCCAGTGCTATTTTTTTTTACATGTATTTTGATAATATTTTCCTGTGGGGGGGCTAGAAGACTTTACATTCCAAACAGCTTTCTTTAAATACAATCTAATATGTAACTTTGACATCTCCTTTTACCAGACCCGTCAGGTTCTGGAAGAACTGACTGAATTACCCGTTATGGTTGAACTAGCCAGTGATTTCTTGGATAGAAACACGCCTGTCTTCAGAGATGATGTTTGCTTTTTCATCAGCCAGTCAGGTATGATCTCACTTTACAACCCACTCACTCACATCTTTCCTGTAAATGTTAGCTTAGGAGGGAAAAGGCAGCAGGGCCAATTCTTGTGCCTGCCTGTAGGATTGCACACGATACATGCAAATGAACAAATTGGCACAGACATGCTAGAAATCAGTTAAAAACAAGGTGGTTCACCTCCCGTCTATCTGCATGTGGGTGGGTGTTTGACTTTGTTTAGGTGAGTCTTACATATGGTAACAGTGGTTTTGTTTCCTTTATCTGCGATGAAATATTTCATCAGTCAACATATTTAAAAAAAAAATAATCCTTTGAGGTCTGGGTAAAGACAAGTCAATAGCTTCTTTTGAATAGTTTCAGTTCTTTTGTTAAAGTAGTACCAGATACTAAGCAACATGGTGCATCAGATCCATAAAAGACATGAAGCTACTACAGAAGAGTATCTGAAAAAATAGGACAACCTTGGAATGGAGTAAGAGAGAAAACACACAAACACTTAGAAAAGAAAAAAAAAGTGATATGTCCTGTCCAAAATATTTTCAAGGACAATTGCAATAGGTCTTTTTCATTTTAGTTGCATTTACTGTTCTAGATTGTCACACCTGATCTTCAGATTTGTTATTAAAAATAGTTTGTATGTTAAAATACTCTTCCTAACAAGACAGTATGTTTTTCCTCCTCAGTGTCAGGTAATTTAGAGCCCCTCTTTGTAGGGGGCTCGTGTAAATGATGCAGTTTTCTCTGGGTTTTAGGACACGTGTTACTTCTTGCCCTTATAAGTTGTACTGTCTCAGATCTAGCAGTGAACACAACTGAGGGCACACTAGGGGATGCATCTTTTTCCCTGAAGTGTTGGATGTGGCAAGCAAACAAGGATTTTCCTGGAACCTAAGCTTAGTCATCAGGCAGTACAAAACTGAAGTAAACATTGAGCTCAAATAACCTGAGTTCTCCCCACCCATAAATCTGTTTTTGTAGCCCTAGATTTCCACCCTATATGACTTGTAGTAAGTAATGTAGTGTGCAGACAGTGTTTATATGTATTCATGTACTGAAGTAGAATTGTACCTAACCTTGGTGGTATTTTTGTTTTGTTCTTGTTTTCTGTTGTCACCTTATGTGTGCAGGAGTACATCAAAAAAGGTGTTATGCTTTAGAATAAAGGTAAACTGGTAACGCTGTGTAGAATGTACAGTAGCTTCTATTTCTAGGCCCATGTCTGGAGCTCAGCTCACAAGCAGCAGTTCTGGGGATAATCAGTGTGAGGTTTCTTTTTTCTCCATCTGTTGACTTCATTTTTAAACCAACTATTTCTAATTTGTTATATCTTGAATTTTTGAAACAACATGTTAACTGAAGTCTGATCTAAGCTAGCCTCTGTTGGTGTTGTGCAAACAATTCTGGACAGGAGTGATCAGTTTTTGGCATGACTTCTTTGAGAAGAGATTTTGCAAGATAGCAGGTTGTTGGTGAGCACTATCAGCCAAGCAGTTGTATGGTTTTGATAACGGTAACATGGGAAGACTCTAATGGCTAGGTGTAAATTAATGCTTTTTCATCTGCTGTACATTTCAGCTAGGTTATGTATGGATATTCTTAATACATGGGTTCTACCCCCCACAACACCCCAAGGTGAATATTTAGTAACTGGGAAGGGGAAGAAGTTGTTTTTGCTAAATGAGATACACTTGGACTTAAGTTGTTCTTTTAACCATGGCAACATAAGTACTGTCTTCAGGTTCGGTGTTTTCTAGATTTAACTGTTCTTTTTAGGGATAAAATGCAGTGTGCGTGGTCTGACATAATTGCTAACTCTTTTGACTTGCAGACAAACGCAAATTTATGAGATTATATTTAGAAAAGCACTGCTGTTTTACATCTTCAGTGTCAGCAGTAACCAATAATGCAGCATTGTAAATATCTGTATTTTCAGGTGAGACAGCAGATACTTTGATGGGTCTTCGGTATTGCAAAGAGAGAGGAGCCTTAACCGTAGGAATAACTAATACAGTTGGCAGCTCTATATCACGTGAGACGGATTGTGGAGTCCATATCAATGCAGGACCAGAGATTGGGGTTGCGAGTACCAAGGTAAATAACAAGTTAATAGATCTTACTGAATCACCTGTGAGGGGGCTGGCTATCATATGGGTCCTCTGAATGTTCTTCGTTCCCTTTTTAACAGTTGCAATTGCTGATTATATTTCTGAAGAGGCAAAAATTCTCTCCTCTGTCATTATTTGTCCTGAGGTGCAGACTCAGTTTAAATGAAAGTCTAAATATGGAAAAAGAAATTGTAAGACAGGGTTTTGGAAATGTAGGCAATACACAACTACCCTTAATCACACTGCTTTTACTAAAGAAAGTGTGATATTAAAAGTAACTAAACAGAAAATGGGGAAATGGTCTTTTAAAGAAAAACAGTATTTATGTCCATCTAAGAGTTATTCTATGTTTGATGCATCTGGCTGCGTGTGATACAGTATAAAATAACTTGCTTTGCTGCATTTCATTTTGATGAAGTGCTTCTGCATGGTGAAATCTGCTTTGATTTAGTTATATTTAGAGGCGAGATGATGTCAATGTGTTACATAAATTTAGCCAAAAACCACATTTGAGTTTAATAGTTCACTGGGGAATTTGATCATGGAAAATTCATGAGTATCCTGTAAGAAACAGTTGAAGGAGTTGTTTGTCCCTGATTGTTTTCATATAGCTAACATTACAGTTAGGAGATAATTGAATTTGGCATTTTCTCTCTGGTGATGTGGGGAGTTACCAAAGCTGTGCATATATGAAATACAAACTTGAAGAGATTCTCCCCGTAAGGGGAGAATGTACATTCAGATTCATTTTGAGAACATATTACAAACGATCCAAGTATTGTTAACATATCTGTTCAGTGCTATTTGCTAACGTAACCTTCAACTATGTACTAACCAAAACAAAGTAGATCACATTGTGTATCAAACTCCGCTAGTAAGCATAACTGAAGCTTTTCTAGATTCCTTCTGAGCTATTTAAGTCTTCACTGATACTGATCACTGTGGATGTTTGTTTTATTATTGTTTAGAAAGGGACAGAACTACTACAAACCTTAATCTGAATTCTAAGCAACTTCAGTCCAAGGCTTGCTGCACCACAGACCATTTCATAACATTTGTCTTTTAAGGACTTCGGAGGCTAGACTTGATAATAGATGTTGGATACTGTGCCTTAAATGTTTATGCAGATAGAATTTCCTTGAGCGCTAGTTTCACTTTGCTGTGCAGATAACTGTTCCTGGAGTCAGTGATACCAGTCACTATAGTCTTGTAGAGAAATATATAGTCTATGCAAGTTGAAGAGTTCAAAATCTGTTCTTAACAAGCTGGGGGAAAGAAGGTTTGAAATCACTCTACCTTTTCAATAGTCTTTGCATTCCATGTGCATTTTCATGTGGTCCAAAAAAAGCTAGAGTCAGTTGTCCTGTCACAGTGACCAGATGTAGTAGTGATGTTCCACTGTACATCTTCAGTTGTTGGGTGTTCTAGTCTTCAGTGTTTTCATCATTTGCTCACTCAAATAGAGAAAGAAGGACACAGTTACAGTCAGAAAATAAGATTTAATAATTGCCAGGAACCCAGAAATATTCCACTTTGCTTTTTGTATTTTAATCTCTGGGAGCTTGAGAAGATTGTGCCATTGCAAGCCTCCATTTGAGCAAACGCCATGTGAATTTCATGTTGGTCTTCCCTGCTTAATTGGAAGGAAAGGTACTATTTAAAAACATGCTAAGACTGAAGTCAGCAGCTAGTTGAAGAATGTTGTAGCAGGTGACAACCATTTGCTTACTGTCTTAATGACTTTTTTTTTTCTCCCTCTTCCCCTATTCCCTTATTAGGCCTATACCAGCCAGTTTGTCTCTTTGGTGATGTTTGCTCTAATGATGTGTGACGACAGAATTTCTGTGCAAGAAAGACGCAAGGAAATCATGCGTGGTCTAAAAGGACTGCCAGGTAGGGAACTGTTGCATTTATTGTGGCTTGCCAAATGAAATTCAGTAGCATAGATGAACGTGACAATGCACAAACTTTGCTTTTGAAAGACTGAGGGGATGAGATTTGTGCAATGTGACTATTAGTTATAACTCTTTGCAACTGTATTCCCTCTGATGCTTTCAGACCACTACATGGGATTTTTAAAGTACTGGGTACAATCTCTCGGCAAGTCATTGCTATCTTTGTATATGAAGTATGAGCAGTTTGAGAAGCAGAGGGATATAAATGTGCACAACTTTAATTCTTCTCTTCTAGACTTGATTAAAGAAGTGCTGAGTATGGATGACGAGATCCAGAAGCTAGCCACAGAGCTGTACCATCAGAAGTCTGTTCTCATCATGGGACGTGGCTACCATTATGCCACATGTCTTGAGGGAGCTTTGGTAAGAGATTTCTTTATTTAAAACTCGTTCAAATGCACTTAGCTATGGACTCACATTAGATACCCGACTACTAGTTGATTCAGATGCAGCTAACAGCTGTGGCCTGTTGGCTGACATACTGGGTGAAATAGCTAGAACTCACCATACCACTGCTCTTATTTCCATATAAAGATACCCAACTCACATAACAGCTACTCGTCACCATGGGCTGAAAGGGTGTAGTTTCAGCATTCACACTGGGAGTGGTTTAGGTCCATATTGAATTACTGTGACAGACTGGGCACCTTAGGAGACTTAGTTCTTTGGAATGTTGGGGTGGCATTTCCAGGAATGCTCAGCATCCAAAACTGAGCATGTACTTTCTAGAACCTGTGAGTTGTAGTTTCTACCTTTGAGGAGATTGTTGTTGGTATTAGTGCTGTCGCCTATGGACATGTAAATGTCGTCTTCGTATTGGCCTGCCCAGTTCAAGACTATGATTATATATGTGTTGACTGATGGCAAATCATAAGGCCTGTGGTGGGTTTGGTGTAAGTGTGATGGCCTATAAGCAGCTCAGTCCAGGTACGCTACTTTGATTTAGGTTTTCAGGCTGGCTTGTCCACGTAATGGATCTGATGAGAACTAGAACACACTTTTACAAACTTCAATTAAGTAGAAAGTGGAAGAAACCACAGAGCTGATTATATAATAATAAAAATAAACAAAGTTTGCCTAAAGCTTTATGAATATTCTTTTTCCCCATCTAGAAAATTAAAGAAATTACTTACATGCACTCTGAGGGGATATTGGCAGGTGAGCTGAAGCATGGCCCTCTTGCGTTGGTGGACAAACTCATGCCTGTTATCATGATCATCATGAGAGACCATACATATGCTAAGTGCCAGAATGCTCTCCAGCAGGTCATTGCACGACAAGTAAGTACCTGTAAAACTTCACGGTGCATCAGAAATGTTGGTTTTAATATAGAAGCAGTTTTGCAGGTACCAAACTATTTGCTTTAGCGTCACTGCCTAAACTATGAATTCAGTAGATAGTCCTCTGGGGCTTTTCACAGCCCAAGAAGCCCCTATCTTTTTTCAAAAAAAAAAAAAAAAAAAAAAAAAAAGGAGGGAGACTGCTGTCTTTAACCTTCAGAAAAAGGTCTTTGCACGGCAATGGAAGCTGGAAGCTAAAAACTTCGTGTCAGCATGGGTTAGGTTCAAAGCACTGTTAGATGCGTAGTATTACAGGTACTGAAGGAGGAAAGTTTTCAGTTTCAACACTATTTCACTAGCTTAGAAAACAATTGCTAGCAACCCTTATTTATTGTTGAAGGGGGAGGTTGTTTTTTCAGCGTCTGGGATTTCCTCAGTTCTGTCAGATCTCAGAAAAGGTAACACTTCAGAGTGTTCAGGCTTGCAATTGCAGAATGCAGTGATGTTTTTTTATTTTTGTTTTCAATAAGAAAAGTGCATCGGCATAAGGCAACAGATGCAGGAGCCTAGTGTGGTTTGTTTGCCCTTTAAAATATGCTACTGGAATGCCCATGTGATGCTCAGCTGCTTTCCTTTAAATTAAGTAAAAATTTCTTGCTACCAGTGATACGAACAGAAGTTAAAAAAGAACCTTCCTGACATGTTTTTCTTCAACGTTTCCCTTTTTTGCAGGGGCGACCTGTCATCATTTGTGATAAGGAAGACATTGAGACAATTAAGAACAATAAGAGAACAATCAAAGTTCCACATTCAGTGGACTGTCTGCAGGGGATCCTGAGTGTCATCCCCCTTCAGCTTCTGGCTTTCCACCTTGCAGTTCTCAGAGGATATGATGTAAGTACAGTTTTCCCTTCCTAGCCTCCTGCACTTGTGTTTGCTATTTACAGGTCTGAAAAAGATGTGTTGGGTGAAGTTTGAAGTCTGTGGGGGTTGTCTGTGTGATTGCTTGAGCTACTTGAACTGCCAGGTTAAATGTTAGACCTGATAATTGCAGAAGCTTTTTGTGAACAAAACGTGAAGGCAGTCTACTACACTTGGCTGAGCCTCATTCAGTTTGAGTTGGACGTGTCTGTTTTCTGGTACAAGCGTACTGTTGCTGGAGAGCTGGTAGGAAGCTAAAATGAAGTTTAAAATCAAAATCAACAGAAGGATGTTTAAAAAAGAAAAATAGAGTCTGTGTCAGTTATTTGATCTTAATACAGACACTGGCCTCTACCACGTACTGCAGTGACCTTTTATAATTTGAGAACTGTAGCAAATTACATTGAAGGGACTAACTCCTTAGTTTTTGACAGAGTTGTAACAACTGAAGTCAATGGAGTTTTTTGGCATTTATTATCCTAAGTTAACAGGAAAATGTGTTCAGTCATTTTCAATTTAAACACAGAGCAAACATTCCACACACTACAAAGTTATACACAAAGAAAGTGTCTAAATACTCACAAGCATCTTCTTTCTCCTCCCTCTCTGCAGGTTGATTTTCCAAGAAATCTGGCCAAGTCCGTAACTGTAGAGTGAAAGATCATCTGAATCATAGGGGCAAAGGGGAATTAAATGAAAGACTTTTTTTGGTACTAAAATAACTTGATTTTAAAGTCCCCTAGGTAAATCTTATTTTGGTAAATCATTGTTTGTGTACACGATCACCGTATTTCCATTACATTAGTGATTGTCAAATTGATTCCACATGCTATGTCAGTAGCTTTGGGTTTTTTGAACAATAGATTTCCATGCAAGATATTAAATGGTTTTCTTTAAAGATTACTGAGTCTTCTAGGTAAGGGGCCCTTCACTTTACTTTCAGATACTGTCATTGTTTCTTATCCAGTGTGACTCATTCCAGTCATTGATGAGAAACCATTCAGTGAATTACCTGTCATGCTCTCAGGCAGTGAAGCAGGATACCAGATTATGCAACTGGAACAAGAGCTGTTACTGGTCATGCTTGTGCACATATTTTAACAGCGAGAAACTCTAAACAAGCATTTGGGTCAATTTCTGCCTCATTTGTAAAAGGGAATTCAACTGACCTGTCACAGCCTCTGAAATTTTAGGCATGTGGTAAACGTGCTAAGAAAGTAATGTTGTTTCAGAAAGATTTTATCTATGCCAAATACCTAGCAACTGACAATCTCGTAGACTCGGTGGGCCATAACAAATCATGTAACACCAGCAGGTATCTGTAGTTGTGCCCATGAAGACAGTGGAACTCGCGCCTTTAAGTGGAAGTGGAAGCAGTGTGCAGTGTCTGACTCAGAAGGGATGCATACCAAAGCGAGGAAAAACAGAGGAATATAACAGTGCTCAGTTTGTGGTGACGCTTTGTTGATGTTGGTTTTTGGTGATTTTCTTTGTGAGTTTGTTTTTTAAACGAATAGCACTCTTCCTGCATTGAGGGATAAAGACTTTTCCCCTTGAACTGAGCACTGTGGCACTACAAACAGATTGTAGGGAATGGGCTTTATGTTGCTGCAGGTCACTTACTAGTCTGAACGTGTAGAAGAAAGTTTTTGCCTTGTGTCTCTCAGACAGAGACAACACTGAATATCCCTTTCTGAGGCTTACTACATTAGACAAAGTCCCCTGATAAATACATAGGTTCTGGTTTATTTATGAGTAGTTCATACAATTGTAGTGGCATATGTGATTATGTCAAATTCAGCTGATTAAAAACTGGAGGGGATAAAGGCTTGATACATGTGAAAAAAATACATTGATAACTGTATAACAAGTTTGCAGAGAATCAGAAATTACACTGAAAATATGCCTTGAAGATTTAATACCAGCTTTGAAAAAGTCATTAAATGGCAGTTAGCTAGGTGTTTCCTAATGCAAAAAGGTGAATTTCCTGCAATAAAAAGAAAAAAACTAAAAGCAAACTACAAGGCATAAAGCAATGCTTGACAAGTCATGGTGAATATTCCAGATCACGTGCTGCCCCCAGACTGCTTTAACAAATGTAAACGTAGCTCTCCTCGTGCAGGTTGCAAGATGACTGCCAAGCAGTAGTAATCCAGCCTGACCTGTACAGTAGAAGACAACTGCTCAGACTGAGGTGTTTCCAAAGACTGTGTAGCAATTCTACTTTATATAGAACTGCAGTAGCCTATTTAACTTCAATTCAGTATCAGCTCAAGGCTGTTTTATTATGTTAATTAGATTAAAATGCTGCGTGCCTGGAAACAGTTTCTTAAAGCCAATATATGTATGTTTATTAACACATGGTATTCAGACTATTAATTTATGAATGCATTGTGCTGCCAGTGTCTGTTTAAGAGCAAAGAAGTAAATGCATATTTTTATTTGTACAATATTTGCCTGTGAGGCACTGACTTGTGGCAGTTTATGTGCCTCTGCCTAAACATGACTTGTAGACTTCTTCCCTGCTTCATTTGAGAGGATACTTCTCCTTAAGGAACAAACAACGTATGTTTAATACTAACAGTTTGGAGACGATTCATTTTCCTCCATCTCCCACTCAGCTCTTAAGAGAAGAGAGATCGTGAACCTTTAACATGGAGAGTAGGAAGCAAGGAACGGCTTCCCCCTACTCCCCAGTATAAGGATTTGCAGTACCACATCCTATGTTCTTGTTAGCATGGGGTCTAATGGGAAAGAACCTGCAAGAGAATTAAGATCCGTTTCTTCTATTCCATTCAGAAGAAAAGCAACGAGCATTGCTTTTGTCTAGCCTTGTACAAATAATTGTCTGCTAGCTTACCAAGTCTCCTAGCAAACAGGATGGTAGACATCATGTTAAAATACAGATTGCTGTTCAGTAAAAGTTTGATCATTCAGGCTGTTAAATATTTATGAAAGTAACTTGTGTACAAAGAGGACCAAAGAACAGGATTCTAAGTTAGAAATTTAAGTCTGACACTCTCCAGTTGGGTGTAACTGTACAGATATTGCTGAGTTACTTGGTTTTAATGCTGTGATAGAAAAATCCTTATTCTTAGTAATTTAAGGCATTAAAACTCATGATGAATACTTCATTTGTCAGAAGTAAAGGTAGTGTTCACCCCCTATATTCTGCAAGTTGCCAGTAAACTGCCTGAAGTGTACAAAACTCCGCCTGCCAAAACAGAGGTTTAGTCACTAATTGCAACTAGGCTGTTGGATGTTGTAACGCTTAATATCAAAGAATGCTGTAGAGCATACTTGCTATGAAGAATTTCTCTGATGAGCATGGTAGGGAATCCGTAAAGCATCTCATTGTTGTTAATTGCTATGCCTGTGTGAAGTGAGAATGTATAAAGGACTCTTCTTAGCTTTCCTTACCTCATTTTGTGTAGATGTGTTGCATTTTGATGAAGAGATGATGTTTCTCTTTTCCCTAGAAAACTTTCAGAATGTCTTGTGATATTTATTAACAGCCAGTCAGTCTTCTGCTCTCCAGAATGAATGTTTTGCTTACTGAGCCAGTAAAACTCCCTCTTTCCTAACTAAGGTGTTCAAAAATTCAGTAGCCCTGTCACTAAAATTGAGCCACAGGTAAATACTGATAAAGGCCTTTGTCATTTGAAATAGCAGCTGCCTATTACTGCATACATTTGTCATAGTTTATTATGATTGAAGTAACTGTTTTCCTCATCTATGTCTGCAGAGGCTTAAAGGGAAGTACAAGCCTAAGTCTTAGGGTTTTTTCTAATTACCAAAGACCAGAGAACTTGAGGCTCGGCACGCTGTTTCTGCATAACAGATCTCAGCCAAATTCCACACTGTTAGTAAGGTTATTCCACAAATAATGGGAAAGCTGTTTGTAGAGTATGCTTCTGCCAGAAAGGTTTCTTCCTCCTAGCTGTACTGAAGAAAGTCTAGAGACAGTTCTTTCCTGAATGTGAGAGATGAATAAGTACCATCTGCACACACCCGCTTATAAAGAGTCCAAACCAGTATTCGGGTAGCCATGCCTTTGTAAGGTACAGCGCTGACTGGGGAAGTGCTGTCTCCTTTTTAGCATGCTCTTACTGACTGGAAGGTAATTGCGTACCACTGATAATGGGGATGCTCTTCCAGCCAGAGAGCTGCCTTGACCTCCTTGTTCAGAACGTCTCAACCCCTTTGTATTCAAAAGCTGCATTAGTGAAAGCTTCACATAGACCATTTTGGAGACAAGTGGGAGGAATTTCTTGGATATGACATGTAATATTGCTCCATTTGGAACCTTAACACTAGCACAGACAGACTAGGTTTGGTTAAGCTGCAGATTGAGATGTCTAAAGGCACAAGGAAGACCAAAATATTAGTGCAAAATTGTTGTTTTTCTTTTCCTCTCTAGTAGTTACTAGCAGTCCATGATACCACAAGTAGGTGGCTGACAGCAGCATATATGATGGAGAGGGAAATTGAAATTTGGCCCATGCAGCAGCACATCAGTGTTTAGCTGTGGCTAATTTTAGACGCTACCTGAATGTACCAAACTTGCCTCAAAGCCTGGAGTCCTTCTTCCACATCAGACACAGGAAGAAGAAACAGCAAAGAAGTATTTGGCTTGAATAAAAGGAAAGACTATTTGCCTTCAATTCAGTTTATGTAAATAGACGTTTGAAATGGCAAATACTACCATTTCTTCCCTTCTAGGTCTATATGTACTGTGCTTGTACATATCCAGCTGGCTTGGTTTGTGGGGACCAGTCTGTATCTTGTTTCCTGTTGTGTGCTGTATGCAGAAGATGTCTTACTTTTGTCTGTAGTGTTTTATAATTTGGGTTCTGTCTTTTTGCTTACTTTTTTTGTATCTCACCCTTTGAATAAAATCAAGTGCCCTACATTAAACAAACTGAATTACTGGTCTTCAGTTATATCTGTTAAAGAATAGGTAACCCCTGTGAAAGTTAGAGGATATATATAAAAAGCAGAAAAAGACCCAAAGCTTAACTCTCTTCTAACTGGCCAAGCTTTTTCTTTTTCCTTTTTTTTTTTTTTTTTAAATAACATGTCTGAGATATATTTCAACTCACTTTTTTATCCTTGATTTTGCTACTAACCAAAAACAGTGAAGAGGAAAACCCATGAAACATCCCTAAGACAGAACAGGTGGTATTACCTTCTGTACATTCATTTTCATTTAACAACCACATTTCTATCACTAGATAAAAGAGCAGTTAGTATAGCTCAGACATGACCTGTGCTCAGTGATCTTCACACATTCCTCATGCAATTTTGAAACTCACGGTTCTTTTTTTCAGCTTTTTTGTAACTGCCCCCAGTTTGGGTAATGTCAGGCAGGCTGGGAGTACCACAGCGCTGCTTTGCTGCCCCAGCAGTGCAGGGTGACTTGGGTGCTGAGGTGGCACAGTTAAGTTCTTGTAAGTCAACAGCTGGTGACTTAGAGATTTTTCATATCTTAAAAATGCGTGGACAACTTTAAGCAAAACCCACAATGACAAAAGCCTATCTGGAATTCCACCCCTCCTCCACTTGGAGCCATTCAGGAATTAATTTCCTTAGGGACATTCACCTCTGCAGGGGAAGAATATCAAACATGGACATTTATTTCCCCAAATAAAGTGAGCAGCCTGGACTTGCTCTTCTTACAAATACCTTTCCTGTACAAGTAATAGTAAAGTCACAAGACTGCTTTTGAAGGCTAGTGCCTTGGAGCTATGCACACACGTTCTTAGTATCGCAATTAAAGTCAGTGCCCACACACAAAACCATAGCCAGATGCTGGGAGCAAGATTGTCCACTTCTGCTTGCTCAGCACTGCAGGAGGAAACAGCAGCACAGGCCTGCGTTAATGTCACAAACAAAAACAAGTAAAACAGATCAAAGCTTTGGGCTTTCAAAAGATTTCATTTTGGTGCAGCTGTAGGACCCATCTGCTCTGGATGCTAAAAGGAGAGGGAACAGTGCAAGGAGCCAGCAAGACAAGGTGGCTGTGTGCAGCATCATCCTCAGGTGCCTCCAGGGCTGTGCTGTGCTCAGGCTCCCTCCTCTCTGGGCTGTCCACTGTGGCTCCCAGACCTGAGATCCTCACCAGCTGCTCCACAGCCCCGGCTGCATTTCCAGACAGGGGACCCTGTTCCTTCAGTGCAGCCCAGGAACTGCCCCGTTTGAAGAGCAAGGGAATGGGTAAACATAGGGTGCTGCCCGGGTTCTCTATTGCTCATTACCCCATGTGTGGTGACTAAGCACACACACTGTACACTGCATTTAGTTCAGACCAATAGAAATGACAGTAAGAAGACAAAAGCAAAGGGATGTAGCCAGGGTCTCAGATGCTGAGGTTTACAGACAGGTATAAGCACTTGGTTTGAAAATATTACACTAGCTTGCCTGCTGCAAAGTGTGCCTTGGCCCTTCTAGAGCAACCTGCTTTGATGGCTACCCTTCAAATGAGCTGTGCGTGGGCCTTCTGAAGTTTCTTTTCTGAGCCTCAAACTGCTGACTGCATATCCATGCAAGCTTCTTGAATTAATTTACGTAAAGGACTCCTTTTCTGTTGTGAAGTGGTGCTGGCCCTTGCACGGGGGTCTTGCTAGGAGGAGCACTGTGCCAAATGCATGCCAAGCCCAGGGGCATGGTGTTCCTTCAACACCTTCTTCCCTTGCTGTGTGGCAATGGCTCTTCATCCCCCCCTTGGAGTGTGCCAGGAGCCCCGTACGATGACTGCTCACACAGAAGGCATCTGTGTTGTGGCTGGAATCAGAGAAATGTCACTTCCCTCCCTCCACCCCCCAAAACAAGCCACCTCTCAGGTCTGACTGTGAGCTGTTGAGTGGGAAGCTAGCAGCCAGCCTATGGGGAATTCTTACCCCAGGAATAGGCGTAGAAAGGAGACCAGCACACTGCAGCATTTTTGCTCTACATAGGTGGAACAAAAAGGTGATGGTGTAAAACAAGCTCCCAGTTACCAGGCTGGTGTGTCACAAAGACCCTCAACTATCCGTGGAGCTTTTCTTACATGTCAGCAAGATTTGCTATGCAGGACAGCCGGGTGTTCCTACACTGCATTTCCTTTTTGATTTGAGAAAAGCAAGCAATCCTTACGCCCCTTTAGAAACAAGTTAGTTTTGTATTCTTTTCCCTAAAAAGCAGCCATCCATGCTCCTTGCCTCGCAATGTGGGTGAGCGACCCCTGGTTGTACACCAGGCACCATACAGCCTAGTGGGCTGGTGGGATCTGAGCTCCTGATGCTTTCACCAGCCCCACAGCATCACCCTGCAGCACCACAGCGGCCGCATGGTACTCGGAGTGCTAAGAGGAGCAGTTAAGCGCCTTAGCTTTAGAGAGCTGATGGGTCTTCCTGGCAAACATTTAAACGGGGACAGAGAGTTATCTCAGTGCAGCCTCCTGGCCAGGCCCACAGCTCAATAGCTGCCTTCCTCCCTGCCCACGCCGCTCAGTGCTGGGCAGCTCTTCCAGCATCTCACTGCTGCCGTTACGTCTCCTTCTGGCTCGCCATGTTTCCAGCTCCTGCAGCTTGGAAGGTCCAAGGAGCAAGAGCCCCACGCTGCAGGTGGCAGACAGGAGCAGCTCTGGCATTGCCCACAGCAAGGAGAACACAAACCCTCAGGTACCGACTGCTTCAGTGCTACAAACACGGGCAGAGACAGATTGTGGGGGCAATTGTAACCAGTCGCGCACATCGGTGGTGCAGCCTGTGCCTGCATTTGGACAATCTGGCTTTTTTGATTATTTTTTTTCACTTCCTGCTAAGGGTTTCAGGACTATGGCAGGCCTGACCCAGAAGCTGCCTTATGTGCCTTGAAGAGGCTATTTCTGTCCTATTTCCTTGCTTTTATCAGCTGGTTGGAATACATTGTGGGCATTTGAAAAGGGAAAAGAGAAGAAGAAGAAAAAAAAAAAACAAGCTGGCCTGCTAAGATGGGCCATACAGTGCTAAAGCGGTTACCCAGCCTCAGAGACCCACAAACCAGACGTGACAGGACTCCTCCCCCCTCCTCAGTCTCATTCTTTATTGTTAAGGTCAAATAAAATATGTTCCCATGATCCTTACGCATTCCTATGGAAACAACTTTAAACAAACAAGCTGCTTGCCTGCGTCTGGACAGCAAGCAGCGAGATTACTGTAACACAAGATCCCGAAAGCCATGGGGAGCCTGGATGCGCTGGAGACACTGGCGGCACCACGCAGCTCACAGCCAGGCACCAACGGGGTCCAGGAGCTTGTGCGTGGGGAGCCAGGGAGTGGGGGCACCCAAAGCCCTTAAGCAGGAGACAATCCTGCACAAGCAAACCTCACACCTGGCCAGCACCAAAGGGACACCACCAAAGGGGAGCAGTCAGCAAACCTGCAAGGGACAGGACCAGCATCTCCCTGCTCCTCTCATTTCTGTCTGTGCATAAAACTATGTCACCATGTGCACCATGGAGTCAATGCTAGGGTGGAGATGCTGCCGGTCCTCCCTGCTGATGCCAGTTGCTGCTGGAACAAGCCTTCCTGAAGCTCACAGGTGGGTGCTTTCGAGCACCCAATACTGGGCAAGACATTGTGCCCTCACAGGATGACTCTTACCACTTTGGCACGCTGAGGATGTGCCTGGAAGTTGATCCTGTAGCCAAAGCCATCCTTCAGGGCTGTCAGCCCTGGCTCCTGGCACAGTTGTGCTGGGAAATCCCAGCTTCAGCCACAAAACCTCCCCTCTCTGGCACTTGCAGTCCCACCACAAGACCAGTACAAGGGCACCGGGTGAACAGACAGAACGGCCCCTGTGGTCTTTGGCTGAACAGTTCTGCTCTAAGCTGTGGCAGGGACTCGCAGTCCCTCTTGTATTTTTTTTCCCCAGTGTTTCCCATCATCAAGAAGATGAGCTTTTCCAAGCCCAGCTAGAAATACAACTGAAAATCAAAGTTATCATGAATCCAAGCAGCCCCAACTGGTCTACCATGGGAAAACTGAAGACACATACTCCCCAAGCCAAGACAGGATCCTTATGTTCAGGCAGTGACCTACCCAGAAGTGTAGCAGCCAGTCTGTGCAGCCAGCCACTGCCAGGTGGAATGTAGCAGTAGGGGGGGTGTGAGAATTTCAGAGTTACACAAAGCTGGAAACGCACACAGGAAAAAATTCTGCTGAACCACACCAGGATGACCCAGTGAATGTGCATTGCATTGCTCATGGAGTCCTCAGCTCAAGGAGAGCAGTGGTCCTCACCCACTCCCCTCCATGGGGGATCCTGAGCCTACAGAACAGCCACTTTACCTCCCTTAGCATAACTGGCAGACGGCCTTGGGGAAGGACTCACAAAAGAGCTTAACATGTAGGCTACAGGAATTGCAGCCAGGACTGTCCCTGCCAGACCACATGCAAGTAAGGCAGGGGGCAGGAGGGTCTTGAGGCAGACATGAGCCAACTGCTTCTGAGCAGAACAGCCAGGTTTGGAGGGAATTTTGGCTGCAGGGCTGTAGGTCACTGGGTCCATGTAGGGATCAGTGCGGACCAAAGCCATCTGCCCTCAGCCCTCTAGGTGCTGCCAGCCAGGAACAAGGGCTTGTCACAGTCCCTGCCCTCAGGAGGGATGAGCCGTGTGACAAAGCAAGAGTTGAATGCTGCTCCTGAGGCAGCAGTCACTGTCACATTTCTCCAGGACAAGTCCTGTATGGTTTACCACATGTCCAAGTGGTATCAGGGCATACACTACATGGAAAAGCAAGAAAGCAAGTAATTTAATCGTATCTGTCTTCAATTTAATGCAACCAGCTGGCTTGTGGCAGGTCAGCAGCCAGAGGGTTGTGGATAATTGGGGTATGCTGGTCACAGCTCCAGACAAACTTCTCTTCAGTAGATGTAGGTAGTTGCTATAAGCACAGGGAAAAAAAAAAAAAAAAAGAGAGAGAGAGAGAGAGAGAACTGTGCTTTAATACTGCAGAAACATCAGCTAAGAAACACTTTTCTCATTGGTAGAAGCAAGCAGGGAAATGTTAGGTTGGGAGAAGGGCTCACCAGGCTGGGAATGCCGTGGTCTTTGACGTTTTCTGCTTGTTTCAGCCACAGTGGGAAGCCCTATATAAAGTCCTGTTCCAAAGGGAAATACCTGCCATTATCCTATGACTGGAAAAACAGAGGAAGAAGAATGCAAAATGACTTGTCATTAAATGCCTGCCACAGGTCAGGGTAGAGCAAAGGCCAGGTTTCCCTTCTAGCCAGGGAGAGGCCATGGCAGAGTGAGCGGCTGTACTCAGAGACGTCAGCTGAGTCTCACATTGCTCTGCAAAACGTACTTCCTCCACGCAGAGCCAAAAGACACTGACACTGTGTCCCTTCCTCACATGCCATCAGGTCCAGAAACACTTCTGTTAGCAACCCCAGTCTGCAAACATCTCCTTTCCCATCTCCCTTGAAAAAAAAGCAGTTGCTCTGAACATTAATGTGTTTATTCAGCATTTGAGCAGCTCTAAAATGCCAGATGCAGGGGCTGAGTTGTGCTTGGAGTCTCTCACTTGCACCCCCCCCTCCCCCCCCCCCCCTCCCCCCCCCCAGTTAAATAAGATGCTGTAAGCAGCACTGTAACCCTCATCTTGCCAGGTTTCTGTGACATCCCCACAGCAGGGCATGGTGGAGGAACCGCAGGGGCTCCTAAGGCCACCCAACCTGGGTGAATGCTGCTTCCCAGAATGCAAACAGGTAGAAAAACCCCAAAGCGAATGGTGCTGAGTGACCCACAGGCTGTTTCAAAGACATGCCCATCCTGGCACAGAGCCTGCTGCAGACGCTGCTAATTGCGGTGTCTGCCTTGCCCCGGATGAGCTGGGGGGCTCTGGTTCGTGCCTCCAGAGTCAGAGCTTTGCCAGAGTGCTGGTGCAGTGTGGCAAAGATGAATAATTTCAGTGCTGCATTTGCAGCTCCATTTGAAGCCTGCCCAGCATGTTGCAAGAGGAACCTTCATATCCCAAAAAGACAAACCCCGCTTCCCCAACACAGAACTCCCCCACAGCACTGCACAGCCACTCGCGAGCTCCCAGCACAGTCCCAGAGGCACTGAGGAGGTAGCATCAGCCTCTGGGGACACTGATAGAGAGGCAAGAAAGAGCTGAGCTACACGGCATCGTGTGTCCCTCCAGAGCCAGGATTAACCGTCTCATCATGCTTTTTCCTTTAGTATCACAGTTACAGTGACTAATCCCATTGAGCAGGGGTTGTTAGCCCTCGCACACAGAATCACAGAATTTTCTAGGTTGGAAGAGACCTCAAGGTCATCGAGTCCAACCTCTGACCTAACGCTAACAGTCCCCACTAAACCATTTCCCTGAGCTCTACATCTAAACGTCTTTTAAAGACCTCCAGGGATGGTGACTCCACCACTTCCCTGGGCAGCCTGTTCCAGTGCCACAAAAGCCCTGCCTGTTCCAGTGCACAAAGCCCTGCTTTGTCTAAGTGCAGGATCGACACTGCAGAGAGCAGAAAAGCCTCATCTCCGGGGCTTTCCAAACCCCACGCTGCAGATCCCAGGGCTGACAGGATGGAGCATGACCGCATGCTCCATCTGAGCAGCAGCAGCAGCACGGCTGCACCTCCTTGCTGCCAGGGCTCTGCTTTTCACGGCTGCTCTCCTTTTTGCAGGTGGACCGCATCACTGCCACCAGAGACTGAGTGCCGACGCTGTTTCACCGCTCGCTTTGCACACAGCTGCCCAAGGAAAAGGAGCAATGGGTGAGCTGCAGGCAGCCAAAACCACATCCCTGGGCTACCTGTTCTGCACACACACCGGGGCATCAGTTGGAAGTGACGAGCATCAGTCAGGTCCTGTCTGCTCTGCACAACCCAGGCTGGCAGCCCCAGATTGGAGTGTTTTGCACTGAGCAAGGAGCAAGGCATAGAAAACCCACTCAATATGTGACAAACAGTCATGGGTTATTCTGTTTGATGGTTGCATTTTGCACTGCAGTTCTTGCTGTTTTTAGGTTTCAAACAATAAAGGATTACATGCCTCTCTCTCTCTCTCTCTTTTTTTTTTTTTTTTTTTTTTTTTTAAGCAAATGTCAGAAGTGAAGCATTCTGCTTTGGAGGTGCTGGTGTTTGTCTTTTTTGGAGGGGTCCTTCCCTTCTTGGCTTCTGCAGCCAAAGAAACAAAGCAAAATTCAGGACTTCCCCAGCCTCCTTTCTGTCCCTGCCCAATTACAGCTTTGACAGCTAAAGTCAAATTTTCTTTGACATAAACTCCTGGCTAGCATTGTGAGGACATATGCATGACATGTAAAGCTTGGACATTTAGTCCTTGTGATGGTTTTGCAGGTCACGAGAGCCTGGCGAGACAGCCCTGCATCTCTCTCCATATCTTTAACACACCAGTCCATGCAGGCAAGAAAAACCTGCTGAAATATCAATGGCAAGCTCCTGGTAGTGGGGAAAAACCATCGCCTTCCATATGTCAGATTAAGAAGCTACAAAAGCAGTATGAGAGGCAGAGGAGGGGTGGGTGTCTGGGGGTTAAAATTATGGGGCTGGGATGTCATGAAACACCTTCAGTCCAGTGGGGACTATGGCTTGTGGTGGCCCTCAGAGACAGGCTGCCTGGATTGCGCAGGGGACCCTGCTAGCAGGAGCAGGGTCTGAACTGCAGAGGCATAAAGCTTGCACCACTGTGTAACTCATGGGTTGTGTATTCCTGATACTAATAAGGACCAGGCCAGCCAGCCCCACGTGGTCCCTGGTCACAGGTTAGAGGTGGCATCAGGGATCAGCACTACGTGGCAGCTACTACCCCAAAACCCACTGGGATTCACCCAGACTGTTTAGCTGAGACAATCACCAGCCTTTTGCACACACAGTGCTCACACAGATTCCATTCAGGACTGATAACCTTTTGCAAAAGTCCTTTAAGCTTTGCTAAGGCAGATCTCAGCAAGAAGGGGAGAAATTCTCACTGGTGTTGCAGAAAGCAATAGTTAAGGCTGGCTTATGCAACTACCAGATTTTGAAGGGGCTATGTTGGTGAGCTTTCATTCACCTCCAAATGAAGAGGGAGTGAAAGAGTAAAGCTTTTCTGTTTTTAAACAAAACACAGGTTGCTCAGTCACACCCCTCTAAGCACCAAATAGACCTGCAGTAATGCCACAAGGGGAAGGTAGGAAACCAGACTTTGCAGATTGGTATGGGCAGGGAAAAGGACTCAACAGCAGACTGAGAAGCAGCACTTCCTGGGCAGTCTCATGCTGAGACTTGAAAAGAAAAAAAAACCAGCTGCTTCCAGTTATGCCAGTTGAAAAGGAGGGATGGGGATTATGCCTAAGGCAAGCTGTCCTGCTGGGGCAGGGCAGTGTCCTTCACACTGGTACTGCCCAATGGGGGGATGGACGGGGACATACCCAGCCTGTGTGCGACCTCCCCAGCATGCACATCTGTGCAATGTCCAGCTACACAGCAGAGACCATGGAAAACCCTTGGAACATGGACCATTTCAGTTATAAATTTTTTTGTGCTTGCCTGCATGCTAGGAAACTTTTCTCACCATTCAGGCACCAGCTGAAGGATCAAGTAGGAAAAATTGTAATTCGAGGGGTCCTGCTGGCAAATCCTTATCCCAGGCCAGAGCAGTAGAAGCAGCTGCTCCACAAGGACTGAGCACAGAGCTTGGGCTTTATTTCAGGTCCCGTTCTTGGGATTTCAGCCATTGCTGCCTAATCATTCCTTCTCTCAATTCAATCAGCATGATGCAGCCTGTGTTGAAAAATAATTTCAAAAAATAAACAAAACAAAATCATGATAAAAAAAGGACAACAAAAAAAAAATCAAGCGAGCACCCCAAAAATCTGTCATGTTTGAACTGACCCAGACCATCTTGACTGACAGTTGTGCCTCCAGATCAAGGGCACACAATGAAAATAAATGAAGTGCAGATAAAGCTCATTTTTTAGCAGAAGCTCCTTTAGCCTATTGTTGGCTAAATTTAGGCCAGCTGCAGATAAACTGTTGCAGAGCAGGGGACACGAGCAGCCCTCGAGCACACTTCTGCACTTCTGGTGCCACAGTTTGTGGGAAAGTGTCTGAGTGTTTTCCAGCTTTGCTTTACTAGGCTAATTTAGCCTATTGTGTGAAAGATGCATTCTATTTATTGCTTTCTGGTGCAGGGTTTTTGTCCTGCAGTAGCCCAGGTAGGAATTTGTTGTCTCCATCTCCCTTCTGCCAGGACTCCCCTGCTGGGGCTCTCTTGCTCTCTCGCTCTCTCCAAGGTCTGTGTGAGCTCAGTGGAGCTGCACACTCAGAGAGAGCTGGCATCACTTCAGTGCCCTCCCATACCACAGGAACATGCACAGGGTGCATAGTGCAGGAAAAAGGAGCATCCTGACCCCCAACACAATCTGCTTTTGACTGAAATCATCCAAATGAACTCACAAGCAACCCTGTGCTTATTTTAGCTCAGGATCATTTGCAACGGAGTTGTACTGGCCTTCCTCATTGCTGCAGGGTTTTGCAGCTCTGTGCCAAGGCCTTTCCCTGCCCTTCTCCCACACAGGCTCTGCCCCAACAATGCCACTTATCCCTGGCCCCTGAAGCCACAGGGAATTTTTGCGTCCACCTCGGTGATCCCCCATGGTGATTTGTTTAAACTGGTTTAGCCCAGCTTCCAGAGCTGTTATGATGCTGCTGCACAGAGAAGTTGGCTTTTGCAATGCTACAGTTTGTCATCTAAATCTGGATTATTACATTCTTGTGCACTTTGCCTGCATGGCAAGTATTAAAAGATCCCATGAGCTAATGCAATCCCTACCTACATCTCTAATCAGGCTCTAATCAGGATCTGTTTTTAACCTGAAGAACCAGCTGCTTCTGCTTCTCTGGCTGGTTTACATCTCTGGCTTTACATCAGTTCCTGCTTTTTTTTTTTTTTTTTTTTTTTTTTTTTTTTTTTTCTTACACTCTGGTCTGCTTCTTATTTATTTAATTTTATGTTGTGGGAATGTAAAAATGTGCCACAGTGGATTAGGCCGGAGGCCTGGGTGGTCCAGCACTTGGCTTCAGATGGTGGCTGTTTCAGCCAAATTGTTTCAGCAAGAAATCATTTTGAAGAGGTGTAAAGCAAAGGCCAAGTCTCCTCCTGTCTGTATTCGGGCAAAAGCCCCTGCACACCAGCGAGGGGCAGGATGTTTCCGCTTCTCTTCCTTAGCTTGCTGCAATGGGGACACCTGCGCCAGCATGGGCAGGTCACTGTCACAGGCAGGAGCTGTGTGACGCTGCCCATGCATCTCCATGGCGGGGATGCACACAGAAAAACAAACAGGAAAATTTGTTCTAGGAAATGGCAGAGAATGACAAAGGACCTGCCTGGTTTAGGCCACTGACCTACTGAGGGGCACTGAAAGGTGACCACAAAGGGAGACTTTGTGCAATGGGACTGTGTTCTGCTGCACCATGTCAGGAAGGAGGGATCTGCAAATACAGCTCCCAGAACAAATGAAGGTCAACATGGCCAGGTACCACGTCCTGTGTCTGGGCTGGTGCATCCCTCTACCACCACTATCATCCACTAAACCATGTCCCTAAGCACCATGTCCAACCATTCCTTGAACACCCCCAGGGACGGTGACTCCACCACCTCCCTGGGCAACCCATTCCAATGCCTGACTGCTCTTTCTGGGAAGAAATGTCTCCTCATTTCCAACCTAAACCTCCCCTGGTGCAACTTGAGGCCATTCCCTCTAGTCCTATCACTAGTTATCTGCGAGAAGAGGCCAACCCTGAGCTCCCCACAGCTTCCTTTCAAGTAGTTGTTAGAGAGCAATAAGGTCTCCCCTGAGCCCCTCTTCTCCAGACCAAACATCCCCAGTGCCCTCAGCTGCTCCTTACAGGACTTGTGTTCCAGGCCCTTCACCAGCTTTGTAGCCCTTCTCTGAACATGTTCCAGGGCCTTGACATCTTTCAAAGCTCAGAGATGAGCGGGCTGAGAGCAGCCCTGCACAGAGGAGGACTTGGGGGTAGCAGTGGATGAAAAACTTAAAATGAGCTGGCAAGGTGCCCCATCTCTGGAAGTGCTCTAGGCCAGGTTGGATGGGGCTTTGGGCAACCTGATCTAATGGGAGGTATCCCTGCACATAGCAGGGGGAGGGAGGTGCTTTAAGGTCACTTCCAACTGAAATCATTCTGTGATCCTACAGCAGAGAAGGACACAAGGACAGGGCACAGCACAGGCTGGGTGTAGCCCCGTTGTGCTCCCGTGTGCTTTCCGGTTTGCACGCAGTAGGCCATCTGCCTCCAGAAGTCAATGGTCATCAATTGTTGCAAGAACAGGAGAGAAACACTAGGAACAAAACTACTATGTTGTTGCTTACAACTTGCATGCAGCAGCTTCTTTGTAAAAGATGGATGGCAAAAAGTGAACATGGCATTTCTTTGGCGTTCATGCACATGATTCTTTCAGCTGTCTGGTGCAGATGACACATGATTCCCTTCTGTTTTTTTAGGAAGTTTGTTAACAGAAGGCCAGACTTGGAAGGCTTGAAGCATGGCTATGGAGTCACAGCTGGAACAGGCATGAGACCAAGATATCTGGAGACAAAGGGAAGCTCTTGCCAAGAGAAAAATCAAAAGCTGTTTTGTAAGGTGAGCCAGATGCCCTTCTAAGGCATCCTATACATCAAGGCCAAATCCTGGAGCACTTGTCCCGGCAGCAGTCTGGCTGTACCGCTTTCCCAAATACACTTCAATGCTTTGTAGAGGACAAATAATATTTCTGCAAAGCTCAGTGCTACTGTCTGCCTCTTCCACCTGCACTGCAACCAGAAACAATGTGCCCATATCTGCAGCAATGCACAATAATGCAAGATTCCCTTAGAGCCATTTTACATGCATGCAGTAAGATACACTTGTACCACTACTTTGTTGTGCTGTCCTAGGCTAAGAAGAAATCTGGGAAGTTTCCACGGTTTTCTGAGGATCTTCAGATGAGAGGATACAATTTCTGAAGCTGGGCTCCACATATCCACGGTGCTTCTCAGGAATGTCTGCAAAGCGTTTGGCTTTGTGAAGAAAAACCTAAGTCCTCTCTTCCCTTTAACATTTGCCTTGTGTTTGTTCCCATGTCAAATGGTTCAGCCTGCACAGGGAACTCCTTTGTCTGCTTGGCCTTTGCCTGGAAACAAGACAGGATGGGGTTTGATAGCATCCAGTCCTGATTAGAAGCCAGAGCAGTGCTTTCTTAGTCACTATCTCTGATGTCTTCCATTTATAATGGGCACTCTTTAAAACCTTGCCAATTTGGCCTCAGATAAGTAGATAGAGTTACCTCCATATTTGCAGCATTACCTAAGCTTTCCTCTGCCTGTTACAGAGAGCACTGGATATTTAAAGAACCCACAGGAACTAATCCTGTGGGATTTTTTATTTATTTATTTTTATTCCAAAAAACCCTAACAGTTATGCAGCCTTTTAGGCCCTAACAGAATCACCATGAAACAGAGACCGAGTTATAGGAGGTTTGCACCAGCCAAGATCCTGGCTCCAGGTCCTATGGCAAGGTCTCTGGCACCACCAGGGATGCCCAGGGTCTTTCACAAATCCAGCTCCAGGGCTCCAGTCAGAAGCACAAAACTCTTCAGTGTGTCCAACACCTGGTTTGAGTCAGTGACTGTAAATGTTGAAGGAATGTGTGCACTAGCTGAGAACAGCTTGTGAGGCAGTGGATGGTCAGGTTTTAACTCCTTTAAATGAAAGCTTTCATTGTAACATGCAAATCTAGCTATCTGAGCTCAGATTTTATTTTTGAAGTAACAAGTGCCACCAGCAACTCAGCTCCAGGAGCTTCCTCCATGTATCCCCCAAATCTGACTTTTTCCATGCCCAGTTGATGCTCCTGTCCCACGGAGCTGTCCCGGGAGGTTCACAATGCACAGATCACTGCTGCCCTGGAAATGGGCAGCATCATCCATCACTGGGTACAAATGGTTTCACCTCCAGACTAGTTTGTTTGCAGAGAATGAAACCACATAGGAACCTGATTTCATAACATCACCAACCTTGGCCAGAAAAGTCTGATTGAAGGGAGCAAAATACTGAGGTTTTGTTCTCTTCTGTTCCTGCTGAAGATGATGCCTCAGGTGCCATATGCACTCTCACTTCATCCAGTGTCATGGTCAAGAACTGGAATTGTATTTCTAACTCACTGTATTATTTGGGTCAATACAAATGATTCAGTCTCCAAGAAGAGCAGCCTGTAAGATCTCCTATGACTTAAAACAAGAAAACAATTGTCTAGTTTGATGTCATGTTTTGCAGGCAGGCTATCCTAAGCACCTAGGAGAATAGCTCTGCCAACTACCTTTTTCATCTTTGGCAGGTTATTTACCTCCACATTCTTCTCTTAAAAAAAAAAAAAAAAAAAAAAACGCTAAAAAAAAAAAACAAAACACAAACTATAAAAACAACCAAAATACAAAAAAATAAATCTTGTTTTATTTAGCAAGCCTTGGGGAGAAGTCTGGACCAAGCCATCCACATCCCTACCCAGACAGGATCAGAGGCAGAGGCAGACAAGTGAGAATGACTTCAGAATTTGACCTTCTGAGCTGGACTCTTAAGAAAACAAACAGAAAAACGTCTGATGCTACTACAGTTATTTCAATTTTCCATGACAGCCTGTGAAATAAGCTTCTGTAATTGTTACTACTTTAAGCCAACAGTGTATTACACACACAGAAAGACACTAATCTTACCCCCAAAAAGTAACTACCATAATATTCAGACTGTATCACATAAAAATAGAAAAGCCTGAGTTCTGCCCTGGGGGGGTTCTTTCCTGGCAGTCAATGGAAATGCTGCCCATATATCTCATGCTGGCTCCCTTGGCTCCTTGCTGCTGTGCTGCATCTGAGGAGACAGCTAAAAATACTTTCAATACATTCCTAATATTTTTTCCACATCGGCTGTTGCCGTAGTTACCAGAGAGCCTGCTGTGCTATTCCCAAGGGGGAGGGGGGGGCACACGCAGCCGTAAGTGGGATTGCCCGGATGGGTCTCCCTACCTCGTACTCCACGCAATGCATCTTGCCAGCACAGGCAGGGTTTCCTGTGGTTTCCCTGGAGAAGAAGCAAACCATGGCCAGGCTGTGGCAGCAGAGGAGCCATTCGCTGACCCATGGCCTACAGAATTTTTCCCAGTTTTTCTTAAAAATAGTTCAAGGTTTGCCTAGGCAAGTCATAGCAGAGCTGGACAGGATGTTATATTGCAATGATCAGAGGCAGACAAACGTTTTAAAGGCTATAGATGCTCACATATTGCCTGTCACCCATCACCAAAAATTAATAAAATGAATGCAGACATACTCTAGTTCTTGGCTTTCACTTTTCTGGAGATTTTGCATTGAGTAAGAACCTTGTAGGAAAAGGATCCTGACACCCCCCATTCCTTGTCACCCATTAGTGTGCCCTGGATGACAGTGAGAGCTCAAGGAGAAACGAGCACTAAGCGTCTTCTACAAGTAGCTAGCAATACACCCCAAAGGTACACAGCAGCAGGCCTCAGAAAGGATTTTAAATGGGAACAGAAAGTGGAATATAGAAATCCCTCTTGCAAGTAAAAGCTAGCTCATAGGGTAATTCAGTTTTCCACTCACTGTGGTATTTTTGCATGCTATCATTTCTCCATTCCTATTAATTCCTCCAGCTCTGGAAAAGGCTTTAATGACTGTGAAGAACCAGAGAAATTCCTTTTCAGACTGTGGTAGGGTTAGCTCATGATGTTACTCTGGGCCATATCTGCACTGACCAAGTGACACAAGAAAACACCTTCCCTCCTGCTCTGAGCCTTCCAGCAATGTTTACCCTTGCTAGAACCTTCCCCTGCTAGCAAGAAGGACCAATGAAAGCATTTAAATATTAACATATATTTAAATAATCACAAGAAGTATCAGCAGTTTTAGCTGGCAGTGTGCTACAGGCTGTCAGGCACAGCCTGCATACAATGTGATATTCTGTAGCTCACATTGCTTTTACATTTTATAGCTGTTTCTTAAAGAAAGATTGTTATGTTCTCCAGCAACATGAACAGGGTAAATAGGATCCTGCCATGCCTCGAGTCTCACTGCTGTTTCCATGAACCCCCTTAAAAGCCTTATCTATGACTTAAGAAGGGGCATTCTCTGACAGAATTAGATAAAAACACACACACGCAAAAAGCCATAAAAATTTGTTTCCCTACCAAGCAAGGAGCTCTTCAGATGCCCAAAGCTAGGCCACATTTTGGAGGAACAAGCAAAGTCTGCCTCCGAGCAGGGCCCTGTGAGGAGGTCCTGTTCCCCGCGCCCCCCTCAGGGTCCAGCACGATGAGGCCGGAGCTGCTGGCCTTGTGGCCGCCTCTACCAGGGTGCAAGGCCAGGGGACAGTGGCCTCACACCCTTGCACACAAAATACAAGGCAACTTGCCCTTCTGGCTTCCTCCAGATATTGCAGGCACACTCCTCATCTCTGTTACAGCCCGTTCTGCAGACAGGCTGGTTCCTGGGGAGCTTTGTCAGCAGCCACCCCGAAGTCGCTGCATGTGGTCCCAAAGCCACCCACCTGTCCCATGGCCCTGGTACCTAGCCCTGCTCTGGGTGGGCTTGTGGGGGGCACAAGAGGGGTGCATTAAGAGTCAGCCACAAGCACAGCGTTGCTCAACCGCCTTGCACACACAGCTCATTGTTTGCAGCCATGATGCTCTAAAAATGGCGTGTCCTGGGGAAACAGTTATGAAACCTGAATTTTTGTGCAAATTCATGTCCTGAACACTCTGGAGCTACCATCAAGGCTTGTCAGGTTTGCACCATCTCTTCTGTGTTTGGGCTGGTCTGGGGTTAAAATTTCCTCCCTGTTTTTATTATTATTATTATTATTATTATTACTATTACTATTATTATTATTATTATTATTATTATTATTATTATTATTATTATTATTATTATTATTACTTAATTTTAGCCTGTCCTCTTCTGAGAGGAACACCTATGATTTTCTTTCATGCTCTGCATTAGAAAAACACTTCTTATCAGAACCAGATTGCAGACTGTGTTGAGTATCATGGCTTCCTCATTGCATTTGCTACATACAGATTTGTTTTCTAAACAAACAAATAAAAAAACCCAGACACATAAGAAAAATCCTGACTAAGCCTCAACTTTCAAGGCTTTTTGCACTGAGATAACCACTAGCTTGCATTTTCAGAAAAAGTTAAAAAGCATGCACTTGCATGATCTGCTGAAACAGGGCAGGGTGTTGAGGCTGAGCTTCCTCATAATCTGTTAATCTTCTTTGTGGAATAAAATATTCCAACTACATCAAAATCCAGAAGGGTCAGAGATTGTTAAGTAGTAAGGAAGAAAGCAGTTATACCAGCACTTGTGACAGGAAACTAGCTTAGGTAGCCCTAGTACCCAATATGCTGTGTTAAATGTTGCTTTTGTTAAAGGCTGCTGAGTTAACTGTGTTACACATTACATTGGTTAGGAGGAGAGGCCCTTGGTACCAGCAGAGGAACAGACAATTTAGGCTGTCTCATCCAAAGGAATTTTTGCCTTTTGTGTCAGGCAATAGTGCTCTGGGCTTTCAGCAAGGAAAATCACCAAGTTTGAATTCTCCAAGGTGATGGAAAGTTAGTCATGGGAAAACTTGTGTCCCAGGATTCTCCCTTCGTCATTCCCTTTACCTAACCAATGAATCTGATGGAGCACAACACAGATTTGTATAGTTCTTTAATAATAACATCAAGGTCAGCAAGAATAATGACTGAATTTAACAAATGACACATGCAACAAACAGAGGGAGTAAAACATCATTGCACAGCACTGGCTGAACTGACAAAACATAATTCAACATCAGAACAGAGGGCTTGCTTCTTTTCCTTTGCTGCATCAGCACCACATATAAGGCAACGCTACTTACCAGTTACCTTCAGATCTAGCCAGAGTTCTCCAAAGCCAGACATTCCCCTCTTCCCCAAAATAAACAGTGACAGAAGATGCCTTCATGCACCAAGGAGTAGAGAGAGAATCCTGATGCCTGCCAAGGTTCATGCAGGCGAATGCTTCAAAATACAGCCAGCAACAATGGGTAACATTTTAGCAATTAAAAAAAAAAAAAGAAAAAAAAAAAGAAAAATATGAACCTTTGTCAAATGCAACTGCTTAGTCCTTTGAGGCTGCAGAACACATTGATAGAAAGTTTTGTGAGAGTTAAAAACAAAGGGAGTAACCGAAGTGATGTACTTAGAGCAAATGAAAGAACTGTTTATTTATTGCCATCAGACATCTGTTTATTGCTGTTTAGACCAATCCTATACATAAGCACGTGCAAGTAGTAAACAGTGAGACCCGCTGAAGTCTTCTGATACTGCGGAGCAGATGTAGTGCCACTTAACTCCTTTTGATCTATAGCAAACCTTTACTTAAAAATTGGCTAGTGTGGATTGATAGCCTGTGTAATGTGTTTCTAGGAAAGTTTTACAGAGATAATACATAGGTTACCATATATCAGTATATGGTACACCATCTAATTCAACCTTATTTACATAGCATTAATTGCCAAGGGAAGCTGATTTAAATTCAGACCCAAATTTCATTCTTAATACCTTAAGCTAGGTTCCTAAGATAGGACTGACATAAAAGGAGCATGATTTTTAAAAGCATTTGAAGTACCTCGGGAATGCCATTTTAGCACTTTAGCCACATTTAGGTTGATCCTAAACACAAGACCAGGTACAAATCTGCCACCAAACATGCTCTCGTTTTTTTCTGAGAATGTTAGCAAGGGTCCACCAAAACTGAGCATGGATGCTTTGCTTCAGCACCAATTACCCCATGCCCAGTCGGTATCTGGCCACGTCCTGCCCTGAACGGATCTGCAAAACTCTTTGCCAACAGACTGGGGGAGTGGGCAGCCTGGAATTATAGTGCTTCAATTAATGCTACGTAAAACAGGTATTCGTCACTACAGGAAATATTTCTACATTTATAAAAAAAAGCAATACAACCATAAAGAAAAAAATACAACAAGCACAGCTTGATACAATAACATGCCATGAAATGTCATTGGCTTTATAATAATTTACTACAACTTGAAAAATGTTCTTTTATCCACAATGGACAGGAAATGCTTCCATCTAACATATGGTAAGCATGCAGTAACAATATATACAACAAAATTTTGGAGTTTATTTTTTATTTGTAAACTGGATGATTACATAGGGATATTTTAAAATGCCTTTCTAGCCTGACATAGGGTTTATTTTGCTTCTTTAATACTCTAGGGTTGTTTTTTTTCCTTTAATTTGGGGAGAATGAAGATTTCTATATCCATCTGCAAGAAGTTAGTTTTAGTCATGGAATATACATTACTTTTATTTATTTTTTCCCCAGCAGTAGGTTTAGATTTATGGGTTTATATTTATTGCTTAAATGACATGAAAAACGAATTCTCAACACCATATTGTTGAAAATCAATGTGTTTTCCAAACTTTTTTGAAATACTGTGGATCTGTTAAGAGAAATATTAATCGATTTACACTATACCCAAGTTTTACACCTTTCAACATCACACCAAATCAAACAGCTATTTAACTAGATCCCATCCATCACAAGAGGGAGTTCAACTAAATTTGTGTCAGGGCGTTAAAAGCTTCCCACTCCCACCTGACAATCACAAAGTCGTCTTGTCGAACAAACCATTTTGTGGCTGATTTAATTTGAAATAGTGAGTAGCGAAACTGTTGTTTATTTTACAAATCAGGGACTGCTCTGTGCCGCCTGCAGACAAAACAGTGTTGTGGGGGAATGAATCAGCCTTTTTGCAGAATATCCAGCCTTGGCTGTAAAATGAGTCTTCAGCTCCATTGTGAATTCTCATCTTTGTGTTTATCTCATCGAAAAGATGGCATACTGACCTAACAAGGGTAAGGCTAGTGAATGACAGTTAGACAGGCCCTGGGTCTCATGGTAAGGTTTCATTCACATACATTCTGACCAAGAGCATCCCAAGACAGGTCTCCACTGAGTCTTTCAACTGTTTCTTTTCTTCCTCGAGCTTTTTTTTTTTTCTTCCCCCTACCCCTCCCTCCCTCCCCCCCCCCCCTTTTTTTTCCTAGAAAAGCTAGAATTAATATTTCCTACAGCACTGAAGTAGGTACTTGGCAAAGCATTTCTTTATCTGGTAAAAAATGGTACAAGTATGAGAACCCTTAGAAATTCATAGAGCTGCAGCTACAAAGGCAATTTACCTTTTATGACTTTGCAATTTCCAGAGAGAGAGTCCTTCTGTGAGAACTGAACCTGACAGTAAATTAGGGAGCCAGAGGTCTGACTGAAGTGCAGTGATCTCGCCTATTGCTAGCACTGTGTTTCAAAGACAGGTGCTCAGGAAGTTTGTTATATGTGCATATGCAATATTATGGAACATGGTGGGGGTCTCACAAAGGTGAGGAGAAAAGCATGGAGAAATGCAGCCAGTGCATTTCTTGGAAGACTGATTGCCTTCTTGTGTGTCTGGTGTGTGATTTTTGCCTTAGTCAAAAACTGCTAAGTGAAGTGATATGGTTGAGAGTTGACAAGAGAAGTAAGCAACTGGCTCTTCTTCACTATGAGTTTGGAAGGCATCTGCTACTTATTCAGGAAGAGAAAACAGAAAATAAAAATCCATGTAGAAATATTTTTAGGGTGAAATAATGTAATTTACAGGAAAAAACAAAAACAAAAACAAAAAACAGAAACGCATCAGTGGTAACCATTTCAAACTGACAATAACAAGGAGCCCAAGCAGACTGGGTTTAAATAAAATGATACACCTAACCACTGGTTTATATTCAGAAACTTTCCTTTTAAAATGGAAAACAGCATTAAATAACACTGCTGAACTGCAGACCTATTAGGTGGGCATAATTAGATGGACATAATTAGTCTAAACTGAATGCAAAGACTCTTCTGTCAACCATACCTTTCCCAGATTCCTTTGCTCAATTTTTATGAACTCCTCTGTCCCATTGGGAGCACTGAAGGCTGACCTGCTGTGACTTACTCCTTGTCCTCAGGGGATGGGATCAAAGCCTCGTGGCATACTGATATGTACATTTTTCAGTGTAATTAATTTTCCTAGTAGCACTCCATTTTCACCTACCTGCACTTCCACATACCAACATACACAAATCCAAACACCCTACCCCTTCTCCTTTCTCGACCCTCCAAGATGACAATACTGTCCCTTCTCCAACTCGTGGTCCATGGGAACAGCTGCCTGACATCAGTTCTTTTCAGATTCACCAGTGTTTCTATACTTGCAGACCTGCTGTTGTCATTATTTGCTTGGCAGCTGGCATGTGAGATGTGATCGGCTTTCTGCCATCCCTTGAGCCTTGCACCATGCAGTTTGTGCACTTGTCTTCAGGTAGCTGGCTGGGATCTGCACCCAGAAGAGTCTTTCATGGACAAAGAGGGGGAAGAGCCTTGCTGAAATGGATCTTATTTGCCTTGTTCTTGCAGTCTCTTGGCTTTTCTTGCTTTGGTAGTTTGGTGGCACTGATGCACAAGGGATTTTAAAAATAAAAGAAAACTAAGGAGAAAGAAAACTACGAAGTTGTTCATTCTGTTGTCACCCATTCCAAAAATGGTGTGACGTTCTCTGCCCTCCCCCAGCCCCCCCCAACTGATGGATGTGATACAGTACTGCTGAAATAAGCCTCTCAAATGCTTCTGGAAGAGGCAGGAGCACAGCCGACCCCCTAAACTGCTGGGCGAGGCGGGGGTCGAGATGGAGGGGGGGCCCGGTTGGGTGGTGGGGCTTGGGGCGGTGGGGGGAGAGGTGGGAGCGTGGAGGATGGGGAAGGAGCATGGGGTGTGGGCGAGCTGGGTGGAGGGGGGGTATAGATGGGGGCTGGGGGTGGAGGGTTGTAGATGGGGGCTGGGGGTGGAGATGACAGCGGGTATGCATTGTTGAGTGGGTATTTGGGGGGAGTCTCTGTGTTCTTCACTCTTGTGAAATTGATGCAACGGCCCTGGAAGAAAAAAGAACAAAGCAGAAAGTCAGTTACCGACTGAGGCAATGGCATCCCAGCCAGAGCCCCCACTTCTCGGGTGCAAGGCTGATGTCCATGAATATATTCCTGGGCACATTGCTTCATTCCCTCTTTTTCTCAGAGATGGACATTTTAAGAGCAAATCCTGTACGGAGCAACCAAGAGGTCAAAGTTAAATCCTAACAACAGCTCTTGTAGTGAAGAAGGATGTAAGCCTCTCTTGCTGCATCCTGACTCTAGGTCTTTATATGGAGCATCAAGTACTTTGAGTCATACTGGAGCTGCAAGAACTGCCCCCAGTCCTTAGAACTGGCATCTGAGTCAGTGTACAACCTGTGGTCCCCGCTGCTACAGAAGTCCCAGGCCTCAGTCTCAAACTTCCAACATCATGAAACCTGGCTTCTCCACCTTTGGAACCTCTTTCTCTTTCAAATACCCAGCTTTTGTGTTCTATTTCTAATCACTTGCCTACTGGGCAAAAAGGAAGATTTGTTTAACTAGGTTACTTGCTCAGATTTTTTCCTGAAATACATCTATTTTTCATTAGGATGTCTTTCTATTCTAGTGCTTGTGTGAAGCCAGTCATCTGCTTTTCTTGCTCTCTGTGGGAATGGTGCTAAGCTACAGTGTGTTGTACATTTTTAAACAAAACCTTTGCCCTCTGAGATTTTCTTTATTTTTGGTCTTTTTTTTTGGTCTTTTTTTCCCCCAAGTCCCACCTGCAAAAGATCCTACTGTAAATACTCAAATGTCAGAATCAGCACTATTGTATTATGGGTTCATTCTTTTAGATATGAAATCATCCTAAAAGGCACTAGAGGATTTCTGAGCCTGTCCTTTGTTTTTACATTCATGAGAATGAACTTATTTTCAGTTTTCCTCATTCTTCTCCCAAAATAAATGTCTTTACTGGTGACAAAATGCCAAATGAAGTATTGAGCCCATACAGGATGGAGCAGATCTTCTGAGGCAGCATCACTCCTCTGAAATCTCTACACGGAGCTGTATCATCTCCCTGCTGTACACAGCCTATGGACAAATGCTTTGCTAAAAAGGGACCCAAACTGAAGTAAGGGAGATGCTGTTAGAAAGCCAGAAAAGTGATGGAGAAGGATTTGACAGGGATGAGTGGAGCTGGCATGGAAGGGGCTGACACATAAAGAGATACAGACGGCTTCTCTCTATGTGCTCTGCCAATTATATCATCATGCATTGTGGATATGAAAAAACATCTGTCTGAGCTGTAGCCATTCAGCAGAGGAAAGTGGATTCCTCACTGAAGCAGAGCAGCCCACAGCTGAGTGCAGGCTGTCTTGTGCAAGCAAAGGTCATTTAAGGAAAACAAAGATTTCACAGTGCCTTGAACCCTGCAAACATCACCTTGGGGCTGCTCCGAGCACGGTGGCAGCTCCCTGTGTGTTTCAGCCCTGGCCATCTGTCAGCAGAAAGAACCTTTGGCTTCAGCTTGGGCTCTCTTTGAGGAATGGGACTCTGGGGCATAGCAAAGACATACAGAAGGGCCAGGAATATGCTGATGGGATGATCATGCTGAGGGAAGCCTGAAATTAGCATGCTGCTGCATCAGCTTAGAGTGTCCTTGGTTCTATTTGCTCTCTGTAGGCTGGTGTCTCTGCTTTAATGTTGCTTTAATGCACTTAGCTGTGATTTTAAGTAAATACTGCAGGGCAGGCCTGCTGAGTGAGTGAAGGTCTGAACCCAAGATTAGCCACTTCTGCTCAGAGAAAAACAAAACGTGAGAATGTTTTCATTGTTCTAGTTCCATGTCTCCTGCAATGGAGCTTTAGCAGTTTCAGACTATTATTTGCACTAGTTTTGTTTTCTTTATTTATGTTGAAAATGGAATAAACCCGAACAAAAAGCAGCAGTCCAGGAATTCCAGCCAGAGAACAAAAAGTTGCAATTGTTTTTGTGTGGAGAGATACTCTGTCTGGATGCTCCAGGGGTGAGGTTATGGTGCTGCTGATCCAAATGGAACTGAGCACCACCCAAAGTGCATTCAAGAAGTTCAGAAATATGTGGGTTTGGGACTGGGGCAGGACTTAAGGACTGAAAACCATCTAACACTCATGGCAATGCCCAAGGCAATGTCCAAAATGATATTACATCCTTACAGGGTTTGACTTCACTGGCAAAGACTTCACCTCTTATTGATAAGGATTGGTTTGAGTAAATCTGCAAGGGCGTTATCATAAGAATGCTGCTAGCAACTCATACCAATGTACAGCTGTACTACATTTTACACTAGTTTTTGTAGTCAGCTACCACCTATTGAACAAACTACTGCTTTTACTCATGACTAACAATCTCTTTTCCCCAGTACTAGGCTTGGTTAGAAATTGAAGAGCTCTTTTTTCAAGTGTCATAAAGCCTCCACTGTCCTCACTAGTGATGCTTTAAAACAGGATTGGTGGACATGCTGTTTAGTTTGAACTAGGAGTTGGACTGGAGGCAGGGGCAGACCAGAGAAAAGACAGCACAGGGAGTGCAGACATGAGAGCCAGACTCGACCTGAGCATGCACAGCATGGAGCTGTACTCATCAGACACCTCTTCCTCATTGCCATGTACAGTAATGCTGGTCTGACTTAGAAGTTCAATTCTTCTACCCCTTGAAAAAGGATGAAGAGTGGGGCTTTGTCTCAGCTTGAGCCCACAGTTCCCTATCTTCTCCTATTTTCTTTTCTGTCTGGGTCAGCTACTCTGCAGTGAATTCACAGTGACCTGTTCAACAACACCTCCTACTACTGTGCAAGAGGTAATTCTGCAGGGCATCCAACGTTTGGAGGACAGATATACAGTTCAGGCTTTCTCCTCCTTTCATGTGAACTGACAGACAAAGGGAGTTCTTGTGTATCATTGTTGGACATTTCTCTCACCCATGCAGAGGGACATAAGAATGCCAGATAGCAGTTTTGAGTCCAGAGTGGACTTTGGCACATGGCCACAGAGGAGATGGAAGAGCCAACATCTCTTACAGAAGGAGAATTGTCATATTGAATGACAAGGATATATCCAGGAAACAAACTACTATGCCATTACACAGGAGAGACAAAATATTTTACTAGTGCCCTGAGTACCAATGCATAGAAGACCCAGGGAGAAGAGATCTACTTAAACCAAAAATCTGGATGTTAAACGATGATTTCATCTTGCATCTAGTGATCTGATAACAGACACAAAAGTGCAGAGGCTGTGCTAGCCAGTGTAACCACAGACAAGTAATCCTAGCGCTCCAGAAGACCTAGCTTTCTCTGAACTGCATGGCAAGAGAGATGTTTTCCCACCTGCGATTACCAGAAGGGGTCCCTGATTAACGGCTGGGCTTTGTACCATGCAATTGCAATACAAAAAACAAACATCAGCATCATTAACCTCCATGATTCAGTGCTGTTTTATCTGGAAAAATATCTGGATGAAGATCAAGTTGGCTGTTTAATCACACATCCATTCAAGTCTTTACAGGGCTCTCCATTGCCAGCACAGTCCAACTCATCCCCCAGATAACAAAGGTTGAAGTGAACAGTAATAGACACTCAAAAAGTCTGGGCCCAAATGTCTTGTTTAACCTTGGAGGTCTGGATGCAATGCCTGAGTGGGTATCTGAGGTACTACAGGTAAGAGGGGTGCAGGATCTCTCTACAGCCAGTGGAAACACAAGGACCTTCACATGACTATATTTTAGGAGAGGTTCAACAGTCACTAGTTAGGAGCCCAAGCTTTATCATCTCATCTAAGTGTCCAGATTTAGATGGAGTGGGTGTGGAAGATGGTGGCAGAACATCCAGGAGGCAGGAAGTCAACCCATTTCCACTAAATGCTACTTTGGATCCTTAAATAGAAGTCACCTCTCCTTCCAGAAGAAAAAGCTCCTGAATCAGATTGTACCACAATTTTGAGAATAAGAGGAGACAATTCTATGAGCCTTTCTAGCAGGGAGACAGTAGCTAGAGATACAGAACGGAAGAACAAAGGGAATAGGCTGTATATTAAAGGGTTGCTGTGCTGAACGCCTTGGCTGGGTTTCACTTCCCTTTCTGCAGCCGCAACACTTCAGAGGGGAGAGTCACAGCTGTGCCTCAGAAGACAATTGGAGCAATATGGAAACATTATTACATCTGAAATTTAGTGGAATCAGCAAAATCTATGAGGGCTATTCACTCCAGCATTTTATGTTGTTGCTCTAAAGAGTACTGCTCAGAGGCATATGCATAATGAATTCTGCATGGAGTGGCCTTGCTGTTTCACCTTCAACAACCTTCAACAACCTTCAACAACCTTCAACAGCTAATTGTCTTAGGGATGTAGGCAGGCAGTACTGCCTCCAGGACAGCAAAACACTTGGCTGCAGGAGGCTCATCTGCACTGACCATGGGCCTGTCCCTGCCAGCGCTTTGCACATGGAGTGCTGTAGGGCTGCATGCTCGATCCAAGCTTTTCCCTTTGTTCTTCACATCTGGTTGACTGGGGAGCACTGCTGGGGTTGGAAGAGAAGGTGGGGTGAGGGTGCATTGTGCTATCAAGGCCACAGCGCAGGGTAGCAGCTGCTGCGTGATCAGGAGAGTGAGCTGAGCATTTGTGTCTCAGAGGCTGATCTAGCAAGCAGAGGTGCAAAGAGCAGTGGATGCTTCAGCCAGACTGTGGCATTTCCTAGGAATTCCACAGCCTTGCCCAAGCCACTTCCCACCACCTCCTGCTCATCTGGGACACCAGACCAGCCAGATGAGGGGCTGTCACATCACGCATCACTGCCTGCCCAGAGCACTACCTGTGTGGCCCCTGGGTTGGGATGTGGCACACTGAACCCAGCTGGGGGGAACATGACTTCCTCCTGGGATGAGACTATTTTTTATGCTAGGCAGCTAGCTCCTGGGTCCGCATCACAGAAGAACCCAGGTGAGGGAGCTTTTCTCTGGTTTCACTTCAGCCCTGCTGAGGAAGGAAAGGGAAGTCAGTCCCAGAGAAGCGGCATGCCCTCCACAGCACTGAGGAGGTATCTCTTTAACAGGGAAGTCTGACCACATTTTTCTGAAGTTGAAAAATGGTTCTATTTCTCTTGGTTTCCTATCAAGCTGGAATGAATACCTGGAAAACTATCAATATTTTAAAATCATAAAACACTGGGACTGGCTTCTGAGCTCCGGCATTTGCAAAGAGATGTTGGAAAAGATATGATACTTAATGTTGTTTTGTTGGGTCATTTGTAATTCAAACTTTCCATAAACAATAACCTAGTTTATCCTGTTGTTATGTGGAAAAGGAGAGAGAAAAATGAAAGTAAAAACAAAAATAAAAAGCAGTGAGGAGAAAGGAGAAAGAAAGAGAAAAAAGGAAATGAAGGTGGGGGGGGAGCTTTGAAAATTAACCTGTGATTTGATACCTGATTCTCAATCAAGCACACACAAAACGTACAGGAGATAACAGCCAAACGAGCAAAAAGAAAACATTAAATACACGAAGAATTACCACTAATCTCTGGAAGAGATAATTTACTAAAAAGTAGCTACTTTAAAAGCAAAGCATATACACAGGTGGGAGAAACTAGTGCTGAATTCTCTAGGTCAAACCCTCCCCACCAAGGACTGATAGTGCTTTACTTGAACTCAGCCCAGGCCTGAACCTTCCAGGAACACCTGCAAGGCTGATGAGCAGGGAGAGGAGCAGAACTGCAGAGTGGGGGGTCCTGGTGCAGCTGACAGCAGCTCCGACCCTGTGGGGAGCAGGGTCGTGATGGCAGCTCACAGACTGTGGGAGCCACACAGCCCAGGCAGCCTCTCCGGTGGAGAGAAAACTCACCTCTAACTGGTATGGTGCTGATCCCTCTTGTGAAAGAGACCTTTGCGCAGACACTTTACAAAACCTCTCTCTGAAAATGTGCTCCTTTGTGCCAGGACAAGGGTGATGCTGGGAAAAGACCAGGGTGAGGATTCCCACCACTTTCTTATCATTTGGGAAAAACACTGGTCAGGGATCTCTTGGGCTCAAGGGGGTTTGCTACTCTGAACCTCCCCACCATCAAGATAACCCCAAAATCCCAGAGGGCTTCTGCTACATAACAGGATCCCGAGAGCTTGAAATATCCCTGCTTTTGTGGCCTGAGCTGGCAGCTCTTTTAAATCACACAAGGGTGTCTGGAGACAGTTTTAGGAAGCTGTTAACTAGCTTCTGGGCTTTGTTACCAGCTGCTCTCAGTGAGATCAGTCTGTGTCAAATCCACTTGGTAATGCCAGGAAACACTGCCTTCTGTAGCAAGCACACTAATTACACAGCTACCTCTGTATCTGCTAGTCACCAAACAACTATTAAAACTGTCTCGTTTTGTGATAAAACATCACCGCAACAAAACCATTCCCATATGTCTCTCATTACACAGCCTTGAACTCAGTGTTGCTCATAAAACCTACCATTCCCAAGGCATTCCAGCCACCTTGTCCACTCATTAAATGATAAATTGGAGTCTTGATCTATTTTCTCATAGAAGTAGGAGGGAGACTTTCATTGATTAGAAGGAACTTTGGATCATTATTCCAACAGGATTCTAATAACCTGGACTCTTATCATAGAGTCAGTGCTGAAAACTAGGGATTATTATGGTGTAACTTAAAACACCTTGTGAAAAGTACTGCAGAATGATAAAGTTTGGAGTAAGATCAAGAGCATTCTGTCAGGTCTCAGTACTACAAGCCATGCTAGATGTAACTTTCTAACTCCCGTTAAAGGAGTGGTACAAAATGGCATTTCCCTCTGAAACCAATAAGGAAGCCCCGTAGGAGAATGATAAACCCCATAGGAGAATGATAAACACATCACCAAAGCTAGTGATCAGTGATCTCACACCGGGGAACTGAACTCCAGTTGTATCAGAGGCAGCTTCCTACAATTCCGATAAGCATCCTGTCTAAATTGAGGGGTTACAGAAAAAGTATCTTCCTCTGATGCCTTTGTTATGGTTGCTCTATTCAGATGTTAAGGCAATGGTCTGTATTTGTACTGATATGATCCTGTTCTGTTCAAGCACTCCAAAAGCAAAATATATTGAAGAATAGAAGAAAATACTTTAAACTTCATGAAGTATTGCAGTTTTTGCAGATCTTTCACAGAATTTGGAATAAGTAAGAGCTGTGTAAGCTCAGTCATGTTGGCTTATGATTAACACTCACCTATACCTTCACATATAGTGCTTCACATATAGGCCCCACAGTGCAAAGAGTGGTTCTTCCAATTCAACCTCCAGTTGAAATCTTACTCAGAAACTTACTTGTATCTTCTGGTCTATGACAGGCTCTTCAGACCTACCACAACCCAGATAATACCCATTGCTCTGACAGTCTCTGCCACTTGATATCTGCAACTACATCACACAGGACTGAATGAGCTGGGGAACCTACTGAAAAGAAAACATTCAAACTCCTACGAAAAGTGAAACAAGATGATAAAGGCTTCTATTTTGCCAAAGTCAAGCATGGGAATGAGCGTAATAACCTCATTCTTTGTCTTCTGCCAGGGTTTGGGAGCATGGCTCTTTCAGCAACAAGTGGGCATTTGTATGTCAGCAATCAGGTCTGATTACTTTTGCAGGAGCTAGTTTTGGCTTATTTACACTGTGGGATGGGTGTCATTTCCAGGAAGATCTGGTCATTCTTCCCATTGTCTTTCTGGAAAAGAGGTAGCTAGTCTTGGAGAAATGCTGAGTGACACATCAAATACTCTGTCTCACACAAACTGTAATTTTTCATCTGGAGGTTGAATAACAAAGTCTACTGGGTATGAGGAAAGGATTAAAAATCAAATGAAAAATGAAACATTACTTTGGCAGTGATAACTGGAACAACTAATCAAGGGCAGTGATAAACATCCCTCTGGAGAGGAAAGAAGAGCCTGCAGGATCTATTCTTCTATAAAGCAGTGATCTGAGGAAGACCTGTCTGAATGCAATTTGTCTTTGGGCAGAGAAGACAGGACATGTTTGAGGACAGGATCTTCCACTATGTGCACAGAAGAGCACAACTCAGTGGCACTTTGTGTGCTGTGTGACTCGAGAATTGCCTGTGCAGGGTAGCACTAATGGCTCAAGAAAACAGGAACTACTGTCTGTTGAATACTGTCCTACCAGTATTTAGTGAGAAACAATTTGCCATCCCTGCAATCCCTGTTTGATGGATTTTCCTGGGCTTCCTAGGCAAATCTGTGCCTGTTGAGGTAAAAGGCATATAATTGTAATTCTGCAATGAGATATGACTGGGACACTTCCCTTTATGAGCTGGCTACTGTTTAATTCATAAACAGGGGTTCAGCAGCTCGAGAGTCAGCTCTGGACTTTGTTTTTACAGTAACAAGCAGTCTGCTGTGCAGTAGTCCTGCAAGCTGATGATCAAATCACTGGGCTTTTGGCTTCAAAGCTGTTAGTTCCAGGAAAAAGAGCTGATGTTTAGGTTAACTTTTCCATGGCTATTAGCAGAAAACCACACTGCAATAATATGTGCAGAAAGGTTATAATTTTGTTCTCAAGCCCTGCAGCCTGTCAACAGAAACCTGTTAGCATAGATTTAATGATGGGTTAAACAACAGTTCCTTATCTGCACCCATACATTTTTGAGTCTGCAGAAAGAAGAATCATCAAGTGGCAACACAGCAAGAGGTGTGTAAAGTCACCCAGAGGTCTTGCTTTTAAAGCATGGGAAAGCAGTTATATCTCCTGCTTTCTGTTCTTAGTTTCAGAGGGTTTCTACTCATGACACCATGAAACAGCATGGCGTGAAATCAGACAACTACCTTAAATCTTATAAGCTCTAAAATAGACTCCTAATTCAAAATAAAGGAGCATCCAGGGGACTTCCTAGGATGATAAGTCTTGCTCCTGTGCTTTGTGATGGCCAAAGCTGATTATTAATACATAGTACTGATCGTCTTGGCTACTCTGTAATGAAACAGACTTCTTGACTTTCATTGTGACTTGCTGGAGGTTTGTGTGGCAGAATTTGCTTGCAAGTATCCACTTATGAACAAATAATTACGGCTTTTAGGGTGTTTTCTTTGGATTTGTGAACTCCAAGCAAAGTCCCCTGCTAACCGCTACATTCTTTCTCTGTTTTTTGATATCACTCTAATAATGCAGACTTGAGTTAAAAACAGTATCCCTATGCGCCAGCTACACTTAATAGGCTTTACAGTTCCTCATGAACCTGCTAACGGCCAAGTTTATTGCAAGTGCATAATGGCTGATGACCAGCCTTTGGTGCTAACACAAATAAAGTGCCTTTGTGTTCCCCATGGTCCACCTGATCTCATTTTATGGCTCCTCCAAAATACCACTTATGTGTTTGGAATTTGTAGCTATATTTAAAAAATAGGCCAGAAGCAGGGCCTGCAGCAACCAGGAGTTGCACGTGTGTGTCAGCAATGGCTGACCAGCAGTGCTGTGCTTCACCCTGTCTGTCGTGTGACTCACTGATACGATGTGAGCCACTCTGCCAACATGATGGTGCCTACACCTATTGTGCCTTCATCTTCACAGAATCACAGAATTGTCTAGGTTGGAAGAGACCTCAAGATCATCAAGTCCAACCTCTGACCTAACACTAACAAGTCCTCCACTAAACCTTATCACTAGGTTCAACATCTAAATGTCTTTCAAAGACCTCCAGGGATGGTGACTCCACCACTTCCCTGGCCAGCCCATTCCAATGCCTCACAACCCTCTCAGTAAAGAAGTTCTTCCTAACATCTAACCTAAAACACCTCCTCAGTGGCCACCCCATCTTGTTAACCTGACACTGAATGCTCTTTTTGTTCTTTGTGCAGCCACATTTGCCTAGGGTCCTGCAAGTACCACATGCTCTCACATCCAAGATGAAAGCCTGAGCAGGCAAAAGCAAGGATTGAATTAAGCTGCAGTTTAAGTCATCTCTTTCTGTGCCTTGGATTACAGGGAAAGCATCTGCTGTTGGTGCTTTTGTTTCTGGGTAGCTTTGCATGCCAAGCAAGTCCCTGAGGGTCCTTGGATGGCTGAAGTAAGACCTAGGGTTTCCCTCACAAGTTCTCAATAAAGATGGTCCCAGACACAGTCCAGATTTTTCAGCTGCTCATTTTTAGGAATTTATTGCAATCCCACAGATACGAATGACCTTACATTCCCTTAAGGATAAGGAGGATAAGTCCAGCACTCTGTTGGCAGCTGCACGGGGGAAACATGACATTCAGTCAGTGAAGAAACACACATGGCATAGGGGGCTTCTGGACATCTGACTCAAGGTGATTCTCTCTGTATCAGAATACTCCCCTTCCTCTTATCGGAATTTCACTTTCGCTCTTGGAGCCTAAACACCTACTGAACATACGTGCAATGTTTTCTCTGAGAATATACAAGCCTAGACACTTTTCTACATCTGGCATCCAGGTCCCCCAATTACCCCACAGCACAGCATTGTCATAATTCTGCTGCTTCAGTAAGGGTTTTATTCCAACAGTTAATTCATTCACCCCACAGCTGCAGAACTACTCATTCCATGCAGAGGAAAGTTTGAACTATGCTGTTCCATTGGCTTGTTTTGCCTTCTGCTTTTCAAAACAAACTAGGAACCCATTTTGTTTCACATCTCATTAAATGGGAAGGCTGCCCTTTCTATGAGCCCTGCAGAGGAATATTCTCTACATAGAGAGCCTGCCCAGTCCCTCACTGTTCTAGAAAGCTCAAGTCAGCACTGAATTGGGGTAATTCCTTGCCTCAATTCAAATCACACTTTAAAACAAAGCTCGGTAAGTATGACAGCTTCAGTGCTGCACTAAAAGCCCAACCAACCCTATTTCATACGCAGTTTCTCAGAGAAGCAAAATGCAGTTGTGAGTTTAGGGGTAGGAAGGGTGGGAGTGGATGAGAACCTGAAGCACTCAGGCACCGACCTTCATATTGAGAAGTGGTCCCGAGCTAGAGGGAGAAACCCACGCCACCACCTGTATGCCTGCACCCAGTCAGCTGTCCTCTGGCAAACATATTCACATACCCCTATAATGTCAAGGAGCAAGCTCCCAGGTTATGTGGCAGCATTGTCCCTCTCTTTGTAGTTTAGATTTCATTTCCTTCCATTTCAGCACTTTGTAGGGTGAGAAACGATTAGTTATTTCCAAGAGAGGTCTTTAAAAGTGCACAGCTTTCTCCAGAAGCCAGGAACAGTCATGGAAAGGTGGCTTCATTTTCTAAGAGTCTGAATTTGCCAGAGATAAGAAGAGACTTACATTCCTCAAGTAGCAGAGCAGCCAGTGCTAATCTCTGTGGAACACCCAATTATATGAAGCAGATTAAAATGTTTTCAATTTTTTCTAAAGCTTACAAATGGTGAGAAGAACAAAATTTTACTGTAAGGAGGTAATTATTCAGGCTGCTTTTTTTCTTCCTCTGCATTTTTCAGACATGACAATGTATGCCCAGTCAGCAAGGAGTGCTCAGGAGCGCTCACCCATGAACTCATGGTTTGCTGAAACAGATAAACTCATGGCATAGGTACCAAAGAGAATGTGTGGATAGACTTGGCAAAGCTAACTCCTGATTCCCACTGGTTTCTTGTGACACCTGAGTGTGCACAATAAAAACTGGTCCTGGCACACTATGCAAAAAAGACTGTCATACTATCTGAGCACCATACAGATCTAAAATGTGTAAACTTGACCCTCCAAAGGGGGGAAGTTTCGCTCTGCCAGAGGGTAGGAAGACCCTGAAGAGGGACCTGGACAGGATGGGTTGATGGGATGAGGCCAATGGGATGAGGTTCAACATGGCTAAGTGCCAGGTCCTGCACTTTGGCCACAACAACCCCAAGCAGCACTACAGGCTTGGGGCAGAGTGGCTGGAAGCTATGCAGAGGAAAATGATCTGAGGGTGTCGGTCGATGCTCACCTGCACATGAGCCAGCAGTGTGCCCAGGTGGCCATGAAGGCCAATGGCATCCTGGCTTGTATCAGGAATAGTGCAGCCAGCAGGACCAGGGAGGTGATCGTCCCCCTGTACTCTGCTCTGGTGAGGCCACACCTTGCGTGCTGGGTTCAGTTTTGGGCCCCTCACTACAAGAAGGACATCAAGGCCCTGGAACATGTCCACAGAAGGGCTATGAAGCTGGTGAATGGCCTGGAACACAAGTCCTGTGAGGAGTGGCTGAGGGCACTGGGGATGTTTGGTCTGGAGAAGAGGGAGAGCTCAGGAGAGACCTTATTGCTCTCTAACAACTACTTGAAAGGAAGCTGTGGGGAGCTCAGGGTTGGCCTCTTCTCGCAGATAACTAGTGATAGGACTAGAGGGAATGGCCTCAAGTTGCACCAGGGGAGGTTTAGGTTGGAAATGAGGAGACATTTCTTCCCAGAAAGAGCAGTCAGGCATTGGAATGGGTTGCCCAGGGAGGTGGTGGAGTCACTGTCCCTGGGGGTGTTCAAGGAATGGTTGGACATGGTGCTTAGGGACATGGTTTAGTGGGTGACATTGGTTGTAGGGTGATGGTTAGACCAGATGATCTGGGAGGTCTTTTCCAACCTTAATGGTTCTATGCTTCTATGAAATCCTGGATCTCTGTACTATAGCACAACATTGTAACTATCCACAGGTGACTGTGCAACCCCACACGCATATCTGCTAATACAGCTATCCCTTCCCACAGCCACAACACTTGGTAATACTTTAAATTTATTACTGAGTTCCATCTTTTGTTTTCACAAGTGTTTAGGGAAGGAAAATGCATTGGATTAACATCATCTAGAAGACAGGAGAAGCCTCTGAGATGTGTACTGCGTTCAGTTTTGGGCCCCTCACTACAAGAAGGATGTTGAGTTGCTTGAGCGTGTGCAGAGCAGAGCAACAAAAAAAGTGAAAGGACTGGAAAACAAGAGGTATGAGGAGCAGCTGAGGGAATGGGGGCTGTTTAGTCTGGAGCAGAGGAAGCTGAGGGGAGACCTCAGTGCCCTCAACTACCTATAAGGAGATCGCAGCAAGGTATGTTGGTCTCTTTTCTCAGGTGAAGTAAGGAAATGCCCTAAAGTAACACCAGGGGAGGTTTAGATTGGCTATCAAGAAGAATTTCTTCACAGAGAGGGTGGTCAAATATTGGAATATGCTGCCAGGGATGTGGTGGAATTGCCATCTCTGGAGGTATTTCAGAGACGTAGATGTAGGTGTGGCACTTAGGGACACAGTTTAGTGGTGGTCTTGTAGCATTATGCATCAGAATTTGGTCTTGATCTTAATGGCCTTTTCCAACCTAAATGATTCTGTGATTCTATGAAGGTGATTAAGCAGCTTGGCTGAGATCAGCATGTGTGTCAGTGCAGAGAGTAGCTCCAGGCTCCCAGCAGTGCCCCAACCTGAGAGCTCCCAGATGCTTTATGAGAACTGCCCAGAGACCTCCAGCTCAACTGCACATCTTTGAGCTATAATTATAATAGCAGGGTACAAATGAAAGGGGCTATCCATCTTAAGATGGCTTAAGACTCTTGGAGCAATACTGAAAAGGGTTGGCAGCCGTCTGCTCTCCTTTGTGGCACAGCTGTGAATAGGTATGCTCCAGGCAAGCAGCAGCAGACACATGCTCAAATGACTCTCACAAAACACAGTGGGACTTAACAAGCAGCACAGTCCTTTCTTGGCAGAATTGCGTCCTTCACAAGGAACAGTCATTTGGGATGAATGACTGATATAATCCAGAGCGGTCATCTGAATTCCTTAGGCTGCACAAAACATTCACAGTGAAGCCTGAAATCAAGTTAATCTGAGGTTTTGGCATTTCACTGTAATATAAAAACATTAGGGTGATCACAGGGCAGAGAGAGTTTTGTAAGCTTTTGTTGAAAAACAGTGCTTTTTTGTAGGGAAGATTCATGCAATTTGGCTGTAAACTGGTCGTATTTCATACACTGGCTGTTCTGCTTATATTAATTTTTATTTATTTATTTATTTATTTATTTTGGTCAGCACATGCATACAACACACACACACACATTCTTCCTTTCATTGTCAAAAAGACCACTTATGATTGCTTTAACGGGTACATTTTCATGGATTTTCTAGCCTCATCCTCTTGTCTTAACTAACCACAATTTATACCAGAACCATATCACTGAGATCTAACAAGAGATGCGATTTGACTGGCAAACATGCAAATCTATACTAGTTCTGGAAAAAGCTCCTCTCTGCATATGTGTTAGTTTAGGCAGAATATATCTTTACACATAATTACACATGATTTCATTGTATTTTTTTTCCATATTTTACCTATGTTTACAAATACACAAAATGAAATTGCAATTAATACTATACAATACAAATTTTAAAAATGATTTGCTCTCTGAGATGTTCCTGGCCAAATCTGAGCTTGACATGCATTTTAATAATCTCCTCATAAATTCCTGACAGAATGTTGTTTATCATGGAAATGCAACCGACACACTTAAGGCACACTCATTATTTGGATCCCACACTTAGTGAGCACTTTGCATAGATAAGCGCTCCTTTACTATAACAGTGATAAAGTTTTCTTTAAAATTATGTATTTTTATATCACCCTTATCTGTTGATGTTTAGAATGTAAAAATAACTTCATTAATGCTGACAAGAATGCAAACCTAGTCTCTTGAAAATGTGAGAAGACCACAGGAATCCCATGTGACTCTGACTTCCTTGCCTTATTGGAAACATCTGTGTCTATTGGTAACCTCGACCATTTCCAGGTTTGATTCCAAGAAAAGAATTTCACAACCTTTTTGTGCATCTCAGGCTCTCTGGGAGCACTTCAATCAGGTCCTGAACATGCCTTTCTCTTCCTTTTGCTTTGGAAGAATGGATTCAGTGTAATAAGCCTTCTGCAAACCAGACCAGAGTTTGCTTCATGGTTTGTTCTTGCACATGCAGATAGGCATGTGGCCAATTGTTCCAGACATAACAACATGTTGATCAGGACCAGTCACTGATAATTGCTGTAGATTTCATGTAGCTGTAGTGGTCATAGCCATGTAAGACACGCTATGGGCAAGCATCTTTCTGGCAGTCCTGCTTGAAGAAGTCCCAGCTCTCCATTGTCAAGGAACACTTAACCCTAACACCATGCCAGAGATGGTGATCCTACCAATCTGCAGGCAGGAAGGTGTGGCAGGAGAAGCTGGGCAGCCCCAAAAGCAAGGTGCATCGCCCAGGCAAAGCAACCTCAGTGGAAGACAGGCGCTCAGGAGCAGCACAGTACTTCAGCTGTCCTGCCTTCAGATCCAGCACATCCATCCCTCCTAGGGTTGGCATTTCCTGCACCAGCTTGGCACATCTAACACAAAGCTATACATTGAATGCAGTGTACCCCAGGCACCACCTGTGTTTTCTTAAGCTTGTATGTAGGTCAAGGTTAAGGACTGGACCTAAAGTCTTCCAGATTAGAAGGATCCCTTGATCAAGGCACAGTTTTGCCACAGTTCATCTTTTACTCTGGCAACTGGTACAATTGGTAAAAATCCCCTAAGCTCCATTTTTAGGCAAACCCAGCTTTCTTACTGTGTACAGCACCTAATTATTTTGATGACTGTACCTTTTGCAGTGAAGAAACAGTCCTAGTATAAGGTATCCCATCCTTGATTAAAGGGTTCAGGGCATGAACAGAGAAAAGGTGGTGAGAAGGGATTGTATGAGGTCACACGGAGGAGAAGGAGGACTGAAATACAAGCTTTCATCCTCATGTTATCCACTACAATGTATATACATTGCAAATTTATTAGTCACTACCCTTGAACCAACGTGTTGTTATAGACTAGTGTGAACTTTGGGGCAGGGGACATCTTTATTGGTCATTCTCTGTGGTACCTAGGAAGTTGTGTGGGCTACAGCAGATAAACAGTAACAATTAGTCAACACAGTGTTTGAAGCTGGAGCCATGTTCCATTCTACGCAAGCGATCTTTTTGAACAGCTCAGCTAATGTGCTGGCAGTGGATAAAGTAACTGATTATAGCAAGGGCTTGCTTATATATGAAAGTGATGTAACCCTGGGATTGAGTCCAATTCTTTTTCAGGCTCCAAAGCAAACAGAGATTCCTTTCAGTTACAACTTTTCATCTTCTAGCTTTACTTTTTTAAGTTGACCATTGGGTGAATTAAGGTGCCCATATGACAACATCAAGGATCTGAAATCTGGTTCCTTCTTTTCTGCAGGTAAGAGAAGGAAGGAAGTGAAAATTGCTTTCAAAATGTCTCCTTCTCATAGCTCTTAGGAATATCATATGATAAAAGGCTTCTAGCCATTAGTTTTCCCTGCAAAGGTTAGAATATTTATCTACTTGAGAATGCACTATGTGGTGGGACTTTAAGCTCCTTTTGAGTCTGCTGGTTTCTCTAGGCTGTTTTGCTAATCACTGATTCCTCTCATTTCTGTGGTATGTCCATGCTGCAAAGACTGCTGTGGCTGGTAGTTCACATCTATCTGGCAGCATGGGCATGCTAGCCTGCTGCTAAGCACTCTGGAGTTTTTAATTAGCACGTGGCCTGAAGTCTATGCTGTGTGGCTGCATAGTATGGCCAGAACTGAGCTAGTGAGCACAGTATGGCCAAAACTGTCTGACACTGCCTTGAGTGATTGCCAGGCAGACAAAACAGAGCACCCAGCCCAGCCTCCCTTGCCTAGCATCCCTGCAGAAAACCTGGGATGGAGTGATGGGTGGCCTGGTCTTCCGCAGAATGGCAGATTGCTCACACCATTCTCTGTGAGCAGCTGTCCTTGCAGAAGGAAATTACACTGAGGTAGCAAAGGAAATGGATTCAATCTGCACACATCCAGCTTTGTGCTGAGGGTGGATGCTTCAGCTGATAGTGTGGTGAAGCGCAGAATTGCATTTGGGAATCCCACGATACCCTCTTCCTCCTGTTTTAGAGTCATCCCTTAAAGGCACAAAACTTCTGCTTTTCATAGGCAGTTTGGGGTTGAAAGCCCCTGTGATGCCAGGAAATTAGAGCTTTTCCATCCTTTTCAGAGCTTTTGCAATAATCATAATCCAGTTTTTGTTTGCAGAGACAACACTCTGTAAAAGGATGGCATAGCAATGAAGTTAGGCAGAGTCAGGAAAAAGCTGGAAAGTTGCAGCTGCCCTGCCTTGTGCTGCAATAACTCAAAGCCCTGTATATATCTGCCTGAAGCTTTCTGTTTTCTGCAGCTGTCAAGGCTGGGCTTGCACACGGCTCCAGTCTATCAGGGCTGAAGTTTCAAACCAGCTGTGCCTCCACTTTAAAATAACAAGACCAGCTTATAGTTGCAAGTACCATCTGTGATTGGGCCCCCTTTACTGACAAGCTGGGTAGAGCACTCTTTACCTATACTTCCCAGTAAAACAGGCTCAAACCCAAATTTGCCAGTGGACAGCTATGAAAACCTGCAGACTTGTAGCTATTTGCCCATGCTGAAGATTTCACAATCTGCTGAGGACCAAGTCTATCCTTGCTGTGCCACCAGTTCACACTGCCTGGTCCAAGGGAGCTATTTGGAATCCCTTGGAGAGGCCACAGGAATTTACAGCTGAGTTCACCATTGCCAAAACAACTCTAACAGCTCTGCCCTGCTGGCTATTCATTGTTGGAAAACTACACAAGAAACACATGGCTGAGGTAGCCTCTAGGTGTCTGTGTGTGAGCATGCAGGGCTGTGTGTGAACATCCTACAGGATCTCTGGCATGAAGAACATCCAAACCTGTTGGATACAGCCACTTGGACTCGGTCTGCATGTTGAGTCAAGGAGGTGCCATATCTCAGATCATTGTGTCAACAAGCATCTTCATCACACTGGCTGTCAGCTGCCAGACATACCCTATGCTTGGCTGTATGCCTAGCATGGGACCAGGTGGATAAACATGCTGCTCAGTGACCCAGTACACAGAAGATGCACCCATCATAAAACGCAGGAGTGGTCCTGTCTTTATACAGTGAAGGATTGAAACGCTGTTGCTGCAGTTGTTGCTACAAGCCAAACAGATGCTAAGAACCATGTCACAGGCTGGATGAAGAAAATGACAAAGGGATTATTAAACATCCACTTCAGAGAAGAGGCTATGTTTATAAGTGATACAGAGGCACTCTTAGTACTTGCATGGGCAGAAATTTCCTATCTTTACAGAGAAATGCAATAGATCCTTTCTTTTCCTGATTGTCTGATAGGCAGTGGTTTGTAAAAAGATTTTCTATGGGATTGCTCCTTTTCCTTTTTCTTTTTATTTTTTTTTTTTTCCCCCAAGGAAAGCAAACCATTCACACAACTCCAAGCTACCTTCATTCAAGGCACTGACAGCTGTAGGTGACACTGGCAGATGATTCCATGCTGCTGTCTCCATCAATTCATGTACTGACCTTCCCACTGCATTTCCAACCACACCAAAACAGTAATATGTTTTATGAGATAATATTTGATGTTTGCTGGCCAGGCAGTAGCCACTAGCCATAAGGTAGCCTGAATCATTGAGCCTTTGTATCATTGGACATAGACTTAAATTTGTCTTAGAAAAACAGTGGCCCTGAGAAGAATAGAGTGAGATTGGTTAGGATTAAATAGGTGTTAGACCCTCCTCATTTTGTGTGGTGCAAATTTAACATCTATTTTTGCAATCTTTTGCTATTTTTTCAACCTTTTGCTTTCCTTTTTGACTAATTTTTCTTCCAAAGCACAGTCGTAGTTTGAGGTTATTCAGTTGAAAGCAATCACTTCCCAGTCTCTTGGACAGAAGTCTCTAGGTATCGTAAAGCTAAAATGACCTTCTACGTCTACAAAACAAGAAGTTAGGTATGAGAGCCAAAACCAGCACCCAAATCACAGAGAATATCTATGGCAAGATGAGAGATGATTCAGAGATCTCAAAGCCAAACCCAGTGCTTGAAAGCTAGACTCTTCTCCCTGCTTTAGATCCAAAGTAAGGAAACAAACGAACAAACAAGTAAAAATAATAATTAAAAAAAAAAAAGCCCACATAATTGCTGATGCTACCTAATTCTGTCATTTCAGCTGTGTAAATTACTGAGTATCACGGCCATTTTGCCATTTTACTGTTTTCTAGTGGGTTCTCAGATTGCTTTTTCCTGCTCCGCTGGTGGTGACATCACCTGGCTGTTATGTCACTACTGCAAGGGAATAAACACTAACTGCTCACTGAAGTCTGAAAGTGATTAAAATCATCAAGATGCTCATGTATGTTTATTCAAAGAAGACCAACACTCAGGCACATAGTTTTGTTTACATGAGAGAAAAGGGCTGTCTAACCTCACAGAAAGCCAGATAAGCTCCTTATATCTACACATGGAAGTGCCCAAACATTTACAAGTCTTCCAGGAGTCATTTGAGAGAAACAGATATTTTTGCAGCTAGAGGCCTGGGTGCATTTTCAGCTACTTTCTCCTTCACACTAAATTACATTTGCACCCAAATCAGAGACCCTTTACAGCATAGCAGAATCGTAAAGAGCTTAATTTACTTTGAGTCTGGATCATGTAACACATATACTAGCTAATTCTGCTGCTACTTATGCTGACAGGACACAAAACTGCATGTCTAAGAGCGACATCACCAAAAGGGAGGGTGCCTGCTGTCCTATTTTGCTGCTAACTTTATCAGCTTCAGTTAAACTGCTCTGGATTTTCCCTAGAATAAATGGAAGTGGCATAAGATAATTTTAACTCTTCAAGTAAAAGAAAACTTATTCATAGAAGTGGCATTCTTCAAACTATGATTTCTGTGGGAACATTGCACAAAAGTTGCCAGACATTAGAGAAGTGTGTATTATAAACTTTTCTCTCAGATTCACACTAAGTGAAGATACTTTAGCATATTTTCCCTTGAAGAAAGAAAATATTAATTACTTCAGCGACCTGGATGATGGAATGGAGTGCACCCTCAGCAAGTTTGCTGATGACACAAAGCTGGGAGGAGTGGCTGGTACCCCAGGGGGTTGTGCTGCCATTCAGAGGGACCTCAACAGGCTGAAGGGTTGGGCCAAGAGGAGCCCCATGAAGATCGAAAAGGGCAAATGCAGGGTCCTGCAGCTGGGGAGGAATAACCCCATGCACTAGCACAGTCTGGGGGCTGACTTGCTGGAGAGCAGCTTTGCAGAGGGGGACCTGGCAATCCTGGTGGACAGTAGGCTGACCGGGAGGGAGGCAGCAATGTGCCCTTGTGGCCAAGAAGGCCAATAGGATTTTGGGGTGCATTCAGAAGAGTTACCAGCAGGTCAAGGGAGGTGATCCTCCCCCTCTACTCAGCACTGGTGAGGCCACACCTGGAGTATTGCGTCCAGTTCTGGGCTCCCCAGTACCAGAGGGACATGGAGCTGCTGGAGTGAGTCCAGAGGACAGCTATGAAGATGATGAGAGAACTGGAGCACCTGTCATACAAGGAAGGACAGGCTGAGAAAACGTGGCCTGTTTAGCCTGGAAAAGAGAAGGCTGAGGGGAGACCTCTTTAATGTATATAAATATCTGAGGGGAGAGTGTCAAGAGGATTGAGCCGGTCTCTTTTCAGTTGTGCCCAGTGACAGGATAAGAGGCAATGGGTAGAAACTGAAGCACAGGACATTCCAGCTGAGTATGAGGGGGTACTTCTTTACCGAGAGGGTGACAGAGCACTGGGACAGGCTGGCCAGAGAGGCTGTGGAGTCTCCTTCTCTGGAGACATTCAAAACCTGCCTGGATGCCATCCTGTGCAATGTGCTCTAGGTGATCCTATAGGCAGGAGCATTGGACTAGATCATTTTCAGAGGTCCCTTCCAATCTCAGCCATTCTGTGATTTCTGTGGTTACATTTTTTTATTCACAAAAGCTTACTGGTCTTGCATCCAATGGAAAACCTTGCAGGGAGACAAATGTTACAGGACTATGATTCTCCACCAAAAAATTATTTTGTCATTTCATGTCCAGCTGGATTGCCTGAAACCTTCACAATGCTACCCAGTTACTTTTGCTTTGGTCCAACTATATTCCTGAAGCAACCCCAACCTCCTTTGTCCATTTATGTCAGAGGTATGTAAAATGACCAGGTGTGACATTAATGCACTAGGCATATTTCACCATGAGGGTGATCAAATTTTGGGCTCAGGGAGATACTGAATCTTGAACCTTGGAAACAGTAAAAATTGCATTGGGCACAGCCCTGGGCAAGTGACAATCTAAATTGTGAGGAGTTAGGGGATGTCTTATGGTTACCACAGGGATTTCCAGACCTGCTGCGCACCCTGAGCACGTGTAGAGTTTGCGATGCTCAGGCTCTCCCTTCCCAGCCAAACATCCCTGCAAGTCTGCAGAGTGTTTGGAGCTGACCACAGCACTGTGCATGTGCTGCCCACATTACTGCCCAGCCAGGTACCTCTAGAGATAGCTGGGGATGTCTTCACACTGGAATGATTTTGGAAGCACACAGGCATTTCATTCCACTGAAAAGGGGGAGATTAATACTGTGGAGATGAGAGGTATCTCTATAGTACCTTGCTGTTGTAAAGAGTATCATCCCCATCAAGTGACAGTAGTCCATTCTATTCAATGGCTTCTGTTTCCACCCAAAATCATGCATTAATATATAGAAATTTGCATGAGACCATTTTTTACTGGAAATATATGAGAACATTTAATTCGTCTCATGCAACAGTCCAATTATCCTTCTGCAGATATTGCTTTATAAAAGTGCCCATGAAGTTTAAATTTATGTAGAAATATATATAGATTTATGTCTTTTCAGAGTTTTACTCCAGAATTTAAGATATTAATGAATGAAAATATGCAGAAATATCCCTTACTATTTATTAGAATTTATTACACATCTAAAAGTAAGTCTGTACTGGGCCCTGAGACAGGTGTTTCTGTCATTGCACAAAGACAGTTTTTACACTTGAAAATGTATTGGTCTGAAACTGCATGAACTGCAAGTTACAAAGCTCATAAAATGTGACTGAATGTTTGTTTCTGAGCCATCATGACTATCTGCCTCATCATGGAAAAATAATCATAACGCTTAAGTAACACTTGTAGAGGCAGACAGAATTTTTAGTTGGATTTTATTTTTCCCAAGAAATGTCTTGAGGCACGGTACCTTGTCTCCTGGCTGTGGGCGCATCACAGATACACGGTCGTAACCTTTCCGCAGCAAGACCCAGAGAGCATCCAATTTTCCCTGCAATCAAATGACATACAGTGTGTTATATTCAGTGTAAGAACAAGTGAGCTGTGCAAACTGCAGCTTAAACATGCATATTTTTTCCTTAACCATTTGCTGTGCCTTTACTAGGTATCTCCTCTGGCTGAGAGGCTGACCTCCAGTCCTAAGTGGCCACTGTGACATATTAAAAATAATTTTATGTATCAAAACACAGAAGCTCACTGCCTTGAGAGCTTGGGTCTTTTGGCTGATATTGAACTTCAGTGTCTGTGAAGGTAAGACCCCCTGGCAGTCAGGGTATTTATAAGGTCTCTCTGTGGCAGTGGTTCTCCAGTATCTAATTAAAGAATCTATGCACTCAATGAACACTCTTCCTTTAACAGGGATATATATGGCAACTTTCTCTTCCCTATTCAAGAAAATGCTAGGGTTGTAATCCTCTGTAAGACCTATACTCCTCAACCACCGTGTTTAGCCAATGGTTCAAAGCTTACTTGGAAATTGGAGGGATTCATGGGTGGAGACAGACAGAATGACTGCATAGATCTTGTTTCCATAGGACACTGGGAAAAAGACTTCCTAATATGAGAGCCAGGAAAGTCTGTAATTCTCAGAGGAAGAACCAAGAAACTCCTCTGTCAGAATCCTGCTGCATTTGGACAGCACAGCATCTTTGACCTGAGGGAAGCCATCCTTGTCTCTGAATCCACAGAATCACAGAATTTCTAGGTTGGAAGAGACCTCAAGATCATCGAGTCCAACCTCTGACCTAACGCTAACAGTCCCCACTAAACCATATCCCTAAGCTCTACATCTAAACGTCTTTTGAAGACTTCCAGGGATGGTGACTCCACCACTTCCCTAGGCAGCCTGTTCCAATGCCTAACAACCCTTTCGGTGAAGAAGTTCTTCCTAACATCCAACCTAAAACTCCCCTGGCGCAACTTTAGCCCATTCCCCCTCATCCTGTCACCAGGCACATGGGAGAACAGACCAACCCCCACCTCGCTACAGCCTCCTTTAAGGTATCTGTAGAGAGCGATAACGTCGCCCCTGAGCCTCCTCTTCTCCAGGCTGAACAAGCCCAGCTCCCTCAGCCGCTCCTCGTAGGACTTGTTCTCCAGGCCCCTCACCAGCTTCGTCGCCCTTCTCTGCACCCGCTCAAGCACCTCCATGTCCTTCTTGTAGCGAGGGGCCCAAAACTGAACACAGTACTCGAGGTGCGGCCTCACCAGAGCTGAGTACAGGGGGACGATCACCTCCCTAGCCCTGCTGGTCACACTGTTTCTGATACAAGCCAGGATGCCGTTGGCCTTCTTGGCCACCTGAGCACACTGCTGGCTCATATTCAGCCGACTATCCACCATCACTCCCAGGTCCTTCTCTGCCTGGCAGCTCTCCAACCACTCATCTTCCAGCCTGTAGCTCTGCTTGGGGTTATTGCGCCCCAGGTGCAGGACCCGGCACTTGGCCTTGTTGAACTTCATGCAGTTGACCTCAGCCCATCGGTGCAGCCTATCCAGATCCTCCTGCAGAGCTTTCCTACCCTCAAGCAGATCGACACACGCACCTAACTTGGTGTCATCTGCGAACTTACTGAGGGTGCACTCGATGCCCTCGTCCAGATCATCGATGAAGATATTAAAGAGGACCGGCCCCAGCACTGAGCCCTGGGGGACGCCACTAGTGACTGGCCTCCAACTGGACTTGGCTCCATTCACCACAACTCTTTGGGCCCGGCTATCCAGCCAGTTTCTAACCCAATGAAGTGTGCGCCAGTCCAAGCCAAGAGCAGCCAGTTTCTTGAGGAGAATGCTGTGGGAGACAGTGTCAAAAGCCTTGCTGAAGTCAAGGTAGACCACATCCACAACCTTTCCCTCATCCACCCAGCGCGTCACTTTGTCATAGAAGGAGATCAGGTTCATCAAACAGGACCTGCCTTTCATAAACCCATGCTGACTGGGCCTGATCGCCTGCTTGCCCTGCAAGTGCTGCGTGATGACTCTCAGGAGGATCTGCTCCATGAGCTTCCCTGGTACTGAGGTCAAACTGACAGGCCTGTAGTTTCCCGGGTCTGCCCTCCGGCCCTTCTTGTAGATGGGCGTCACATTTGCTAGCCGCCAGTCAACTGGGACCTCCCCCGATCGCCAGGACTGCTGATAAATGATGGACAGTGCTGATAAATGATGGACAGATCCATCTCAATCCATCCCTCCATCTGAAAACAATCCCTCTGAATGCATCTTTCCTCCTACATCAGACCTCATTGAAGCTTTTGATCTCCTGCCCCTCTGACAACTGAAGAAATAAGTACCTTTTTTGGTCATTTTTCCTTTAAGAAACTAGAGGGAAAATTGCAACTTTCCATGGAATAAAAAAGTCCTTCTTACCCGAAAGTCCTAATTTCCATCAGTCTACTAAGCTTTCTTGTGAAACGACAAGAGCTCCATCTTGGGTCATTTTCTGTTTGGGAACTGCTTTGCAACTGAAGCACAAAGTAACTTGGAGGCAAAAAAAAGGTCTGGAGGCAAATAAAGCCTTGGGTCCTACTAGATATGAAGTCCAGAAAGTAGAAACAATGACAAATGTAGATGAGAAATGAAAGAAGGCATAGTTTCAGCCACTGCATGAAAACAAATGCATTCTCTTTCTTAATTAATGGTTAGGTCAGCACTGTATTGACCCCAGTCTAGGGAATGACCGGATACCTAGATTGCTCTTGAGACCTGGTACGTTGTCAGTCAGAGGCAGTTTTGTAAGCTGCCTATAAATGCAAGCTGTCCTCAGGCCTCAAGACAAAGTCTAGAAAAATGTGCCAGGGACACAATATTAAGTTGCCTCAATTTAGGAGGCACCTGAGGTTTCTTTTTGGCAGGACCAGCTGCTGCTTCAACCCCAGACTTGAGGTAGGTCCTGCAGGTGAGTTTTCATGTATAAGCAGTGAATTGAGCCTTGTCTCATGGTCCTTTATGTATAGTTGTGTAGAGACTGCTAGTGGCCTTTTTGAAGTCATCTGAGTACTATAAATGTTCTGAGGAGGAGAGAACAGGTAGACATAGACAGAATCTGAGGTAGAAATAGGGGTTGAATGAAAGCTAGTAACCAAACCAAAGCATAGACAGCTGTGCGGCTGGCTGTAGCAGGGAGCACATCCTGAACCAAATTGAGACAAATGGCACAGTCCTTTATGATCCTTCACTTGCGTCTATGTTTTCTGCTGTCCCTCCCTCTGTCAGATGAACTGAGGATTTGACAAGGTTCATGAGAAATTTTTAGACTTGTCTTGCTCTTTGGTTTATTTGCACTGACCTTTCAAACTGGTGAAATGATATTTAAAAAAAATAAATACAGTTGGCATCATGATAAGAAGTAACTTCTGCAAATAAGAATAACATTAACAGTAACAATAATAATAACAATCTGTTAAGTGTCAGCAACTGTATTTGGCAGTAAACAAAGCCCTAGAGCATTTCAAGCGGCAATCTATCCACTCTGTTATCAGCTGTCTACCTACCATATGGATGCTACCCTGAAGATTGGATGTAAAGGGAAGAAAAACTACATCAGACAAACTGGCAAAAGGCTGAACACTCCAAGTAAGGCTGGCACTTGTGGAGAAAAGGAGGCTGTTGGCCAGCAAGGTGACTGGCCCTAGAATGTGAATTTCCTGGCTCTTTGTCAGATTCAAGCTACCTTGGTTCACTGTTCCTCAGATTTAATTCCTTGCACTTCTCCTTTACCTAGGATTATTTTTTTTAATAGGTTGTTACATGCATATTTATCTACCTTCAAAAGAGATGTTTCAAACAGTTCAGTGGAATGGGTGGAAATTTAACGTCTTTTCTAACCAAAGAAGCTGAGAGCACATGGAGCATGGGGATGAGGGAAAATTAAAGTGAGTATCAGGAGACATTTCCTACGGGTGAGGTCTGGTAGTCTGGGAAACATTTCCCCTGAGCAGCAGTGGAAGCCTCTGTTATTTTAAAAACCAGACTGGAAAAAGCAGTGAGGGACAGACCCAAGCTAACAGTGCTGCTTTGGCTGAGAGTGCAGACCCAATGACCTAATAGGCTGTTCCTCCTCACCTCCCCCTGCTTCTTACAACTCCACAATAGCTTCCCTGCATAACACAATGCAAATTCATCTTCGTATGCTCACATCTTCTAGACAGAAGCTTCTGCCTAGAGTACTGATGAGTTTATGCCAATTTTGCAATTTCCTTACTGCACAGGGAGAGCAATTGCAGGATCTCTGCTTCAGAGAAATTATCCCCTCTGTTTCTGTTGAGTGCTCACAGTTGTACGTGGGGAAAGTATTGGATATAGTTATCCAGTATGCATACACAGCCTGTTTGGGTGCAGTTCAATAAGGGGTGTGGTAGCAATTAATAGTTAGGTAAAACCTCATCCACAGACCGATTCAGGCTGCTGAACACTATCCAGAAGTAGTACATGCCAAAGTTAGGGAGTATTTGGATATGGGGTCTTAGGTGGGACCTGTCCTTATACTATACAGTTTGAATGGTATAAAGGAGAGATTTTTCTAAAGGCACTAAGAACATATATCATGAGCCAGCAGTGTGCCCTGGCAGCCAGGAGGGCCAACTGTATCCTGGGGTGCATCAAGCACAGCATTGCTAGTTGGTTGAGGGAAGTCATTGTCCTGCTCTACTCTGCACTGGTGCAGCCTCACCTCAAGTACTGTGTGCAGTTCTGGGCACCACAGTACAAAAAGGACATGAAACTGTTTGGGAGTGCCCAGAGAAGGGCTACAAAGATGGTGAAGGGCCTAGAGGGGAAGACGTATGAGGAGCAGCTGAGGGCACTGGGCCTGTTCAGCCTGGAAAAGAGGAGGCTGAGGGGGGACCTCATCACGGCCTACAGCTTCCTCATGAGGGGGAGTGGAGGGGCAGGTGCCAATCTATTTTCTTTAGTGGCCAGTGATAGAACCCAAGGGAATGGAGTCAACCTGTGACAGGGGAGGTTCAGGCTGGACATCAGGAAGAGGTTTTTCACTGAGAGGGTTGTTGCGCACTGAACAGGCTATCCAGGTACAAAGCCACGGCACCAAGCCTGTCGGAGTTTAAGTGTTTGGACTGTGCTCTTAGTCATATGGTCTGAATTTTTGGGTAGGCCTATGTGGAGCCAGGATTGGACTCAGTGATCCTTGTGGGTCCCTTCCAATTCGGAATATTCTATGAGTCTATGATTCTATCACCCATGAGATACTTCTAATACACTTAGGCCCCTAATAATCAAAAGATTGCTGTTATGAAGCAAAAGCCATTCCTAGTCATAATAAGAACTGAACTCAAAACCAATGTACATTGAATCTTTTCTCCAAGTCTCTTTTGAACTTTGGAGAAATTCCAACTGGGACACAGATCTGCAATAAACTTGACTCCGCTGTTCAGAACTGACTTGCTACCATGCAGAATAAACTCTGAAAATAAACCGAAAATCTCCTGACGCTGTAATCCAACAGCATAAACTGGTGAAGAAAGAAGGGAGAAACTCATCAGTATCTCCTATGGGAAAGGACCTAGCTCTCAGCTAACAGTAGCTGTGCCCACACGGATTCCATCTGCAAGTGCACGTGTATTCAATGTTCTTTGTGCTAAAACTGGTGCTTCTATTAACTCCTAAGTGTTTAGAGTACAGCTTTCTGTGCTGTGAAACCTTCTGACTGCAGCACACGAAAAGCAACTGAGCTGCATCTCTCAGCTGTATGAGGTCATTTCCATGAGCACATCGTACAAGTGAAAATCTCCCAGATGGGACTAGTGTGTTTTACGAACGTTGCAGTAATGTAAATTACAACACGATACATTTAGTAACAAAGGAGCAGCTATGTGGGATGGTGCTTACTGCATTCCCAACTCTGAACTGAAAAAAGTTGACTGTAACCTGTCCCACTGTGGGAATAAATAACCTTCATGAATACATGTTGAAATCATTATAATACAATTGCAAATGACTTGTTGGTAGGCTATGTTTATTAGATGATAATCTTTAAGGGGGCGAGAGAGGGCATTGAACCAAATTTTCAAAGAGGCTCACATTTCTGTATCCTCCGGAAACCACTACTACTCCCTTGTGCATCTTTGCCATTTCCATTGCTGGATTTGAACCAGCTGTAAGATCAATGTCTGAGGAAAGCCAAAACACGTGACTTGCCCAGATTCCTATGGGCACTGCTCAGAGCTGATCAGTAACAAGAAACAATGCAAGGAAACCTGGGTGTATTGCAGTGAAATATACCTGCATCTAAATAATGTAGCTGGTAGAATGTTTGGCTAGGTTGGTTGCTTCTAGAGAGGAAGAAGACAGGAGAATAAAAACTCTGCTTTCCAGCAGTGAGGCACTTCCACATTTAGCATAAAATTTAAGGTAAGTTAAACAGTAGGCGATTTAACAAATTGACTGTAGAGGGTTTCTAACCCTAACCAGAATTTCCACTCTTCACAATGAGATCCAGGCTCCAGTGGTGCCAGGCTTGCACTGGGGTATGAACTGTGCATTTTCAGTCTTTTCTGACACTACAGTGCTGCTGCAAATACCACAAACTGAAAAGAGATGAGAAGGGTCTTAGTATTTCCCAAAAAGGATAACCCTGAAAAATGTTTGGATTTTTTTATTATACAGGTGCAACCTCTTGAAAATTGTTTGCTGAGGACAGCTTAACTTGTCTTGAATGTAAAAGATTAACTTTCTCATGTTGGAGTGTCTTCATACCACACTCTGGATGATGCCACCAATATCTGTTGCTTGTGGTTTGTTTCCCTCAATCCAGGAGGAGCACTCACATGTGTGAGGAAGGGTTTTGCATCAGTGAATTATTCAGTTGCTTGCTTGTTTCAGTTTTGTACACTGACAACAATTCACATGAGGGAAGCCAAGCTGAAGAACAGCTGCCCGCACTTGGGACAGATGGCAGAGAAGGAGATCCTTCTCAGTTCCCGAGGGTGACTGCTAGGCAGCTTTGCATTGTGTGTGACCCAATAACAGCATGAATTTGCACTTTCACTTCTGAGGCACTCTAATTCAGTCAAAACCTTCTTGCAGGGCATCCCCTCCATGTGAGGTGAGCATGCTACCCTCCATCAGGCCTGGCCCTGTGACCCATGACAGCTGGCAGACATCCATGTGCTTCACTGCAGTCAGAACATTTTTCCTTGGTGATACTTAAGAACAATTTTCTTCTGATTTTTCCACTCTTTCTAAGGAAAGAGGATGCTATTTCCTCCCTACAACACAGAGAATATGCAATTTGGACTAAAGGGCCTGCCTTTGGAAGCACAGTGGAGTCTGAAAGCAATTTACAGAAGCTAGCTACACCACTAAAAGTGATCAGCTTTTTATTCTGGTCTCAGAAAGCAATGTGACTCTGCAACCTGATCAACCTGATGGAAATACCCATTGCCCATGAGGCTCCTTTCTATAGCATCTCCCTGGTCACATGTTCAGTGAGACTTCCTTATGCACAGCTTCTCCACCAGCACCTTGAGGTCACAGGTTTATGGACAGTTCTAGATCTTACCCATGGATGTGAAAACAGACCGCTTAACACAGATCTCCTGGAAACACTTTATGCAGTAAAACACTGAACTGGACCTACCTTGATTGGAGAGTACCACTTCCGAGGAGAAGAGGGTCTGCGCATATTGTTCACAAGGTTCCTGGGCTCCGGGAATTCATATTCCTGTTCTGGCATCTTGACTCTGGCATTCTTGGCTTTCTCTAACTTAGCGCCTTCTTCTGTAGAACCCTTTTCTCCCCAGCGCACCTGAAAATACAGAATCAGAAATGCAAAGGTGGGGAAAAGCTTCAGAAAAACTATAAAAATATTACCTTGCAATTTGCATGACAACACTGTCCATGTATCCCAGGCACAGACCTGGATCCTACTGAAGTAGAAGAAAGTTCAAAACTGAGATTTTCTGATACATAGACTGGTGCCTATTTACCTCCATTCGTTTGATGCCACCAACTCCTCGACCACCATAATAAGAGGCATCTACTGTTGGCCATTTTTTCTTTGGAAGGCCATCATCATCTTCTTCCTACAAAACAGAAGGAAGGGGTTGTACTGTTAGGAAGCATGAACCAAGGTGGTAAGGCATAAATGGTCACAGGTCATGTCGTCCTTTGAGCCAGCTAGAGCCAGTGCAATAAATGTTCTGCTCTCTTACTGCTTGTTTTCCTGCGGATGTACACTCATGAAAAGAAAATGTTTAATTATATAAACACTACCACCACTTGAAAGGTACAATCCAGCTCCAGCAAGAATGTGTGTTTTTGCAATAGTTTTATTTAAAGGGATTTTCATCGTCTTTAAATTCAGGGAAGTAAATTATTTCCATGTTGCAAAATCACTGAGGATGTTGCCAAAATAATATTCAGGATAGTCAAGAGTTGGGGACTTTTGGCTTCAAGTCTGATTGATATGCTAGCCATGAATGATGGCAGCAAGGACTTACCCCTTTGCCATCCTCTTCCCTGTGCCTGTGGTTAGATAGGGGCCAGCTGTTGCTGTGAGGAGCGTTCACTGACTCACGGCTACCCTTGCTGACATAATCCTCTAGTACACAGATAAATCATTGTATTTTAGTTCAGATATGACAGAAGGGGGAGTGAAGGAGAGCAAGAAAGCAAGCAAGTCAGATTTGATCCAGAGTGTAGGTGAACTAGGAGTATATTTGGGAACAACCCGTGTGATGGTCTAAAAGGGAGATGATTGTTTTTTTTAGACAAGCGGGCCAAGTGTAATAGGATGGAAAAGACTAATGGAAAAGCTACAAGAATGGAATTAGTTCTTGTAATGAACTTCTGCCTCTGCTGGCAAGGCTACCCATGGAAATCCATGTGGCTTCAGTGATTTCATGGCCTTATGCCAGCAGAAAGTCAGACCTTGTGTGAAAAATGAGACCTAAATTCTGTACAAAATGGAATGTGTTCTATCCCTGCTGTAGCAGGCAGAAACCCAGGGACATCACCAAACACAAACTCTGGCATTCATGATGGCATTCAGATATGGCCCAATTAACAAACCAAGAAAATCTTTCAATGTGTTTTTAAAATCAATCTAGCTGAATTTCTAGTGAGTATATTCTATGTAAAAAATGGTACACTATAACAGTGCATACGCTCTGACCTACATAGTGCCTTTCGCTTTAATTTCTACAATTCAGGCTGTGAATTGGCAAAGCAGAAAAGCAGAGTTCATCAAAAACGTGAAGTATTTCCTGTGAAAAATGTGGAGAGAGATGAAAAATGGTCCCTTTTTTTTTTTTTTTTTTTTTTTTTCTTTAATTCTTCACAGGGATTTGGCGAAACTCCAGGGCTTAGGAGCTTTCCAAAACTGAAAAAGCCAAAAATACTTTGAAATTGAACTCCCCAGTAGGAAAATTTAAAAACTGGAGGAAAAAAAAATCCAAGACAAACTATGCTCTTCATGTCAAACAAAAGCATTTTTATTTAAAAACAAAACAAAACATAAATTCAGCTGCAAAAATTGTCCTGATCTAAAGGAAGAGTGAACAATTGAGTCATAAATATAAGGTCCCTCTCCTTTGTAGCTGACCTCTCTTACTCTCTCTGGTTAGAGCTGCTGAGGCTCTTTGCTGCAACCTAAGAACTTAATATCTCTGCATGAAGTTTTCCATGAGGACTTTTTTCAAAAAATGGAATCAAAGCCATCTAAATATTTTCCTTCAGCAATTCTCTCTTTCTCTGTCTTCAGCTTAGCACAGACTGGACCTCTCACAACAGGAAATACCAAGGTTTAGGAAATCTTCCCCACAAGCCCTTGAAAGCCCTGCAAGTCACTTCAATCTAAGATAGGAGTGTTTCTGCCAGAACAACAACAGAAGAACCACACGCACAAAAAGACCAGAGCAAACACTTGAAAAACAAAGGAGTCACAAGCTTTCTTCCGGATGAGTCTGTTTACATCTTTTGAAGGGCATAGGAGGTTTTGCAATACAAGCAGAAAAATAAAAACAAAAAACACCAGTGTTGTCCTAGTCACTTGACAAATGTGTTCACAATGTATGTGAGTAGCTCTACTAAAGCAACTGGAAACTTGGGCGTCAGGGTGGCAGAAAAGCAGGAAAATGAGAAGGAAGAGGCATACCATCCCCACCCCCAGCATCCTAGCTGACCCATTCAGAAGAACTGAGCCAATAAAATGGGGCAGAATTCTCACATCTGACTCAGTTTTGCCCATAGTTTTCTACACTTAGCTACAATGTGGTTTTTGCCTGAGGAAGAACTCCATAAGGAACTTCAGCTCTGACCCAGCAACAGCACAAAAAACAGCCCCGGAAAATCTAAGTGCATTTAAGGATGCTGGAAATTGACTGTACAGAACTTGGCATCTTTCCATCCCCCAAATCTGCTTTAGATGGAGCTAGAGTTTCTTTTTTAAAAAATACAAAGAAGCAGGACAGAGCTACATTTCACAGTCAAAGATCCAGATTCATAACTGCTGGATTTCAGAAAACAAAGATGTGTTTATCTCAGAGTCCATGCCGGGCTCTGTATACTTTGACCCTGACCTGAGGGAACCTCATCTGTGGGTAACACAAGGATAATTCAGGCTCCACTAGGGACGTCTGAACCACTCAGGGTAAGAATTCAAACTAAATTTGGCCAGATTTTTAAAAAGTTTGGACAATTTACCCCTCTCCCCGCCCTTATAATTATTTTTACAGTTGTCTCTGCAATGCCTGAATCTTGTCAGAACTTAGCATTTACAGAGTGCTTTGCCTGAAAAAAAAAAAAAGAAAAAAAAAAAAAAAGCACTTTAAGACATGGGATAATAATTTCTCTAAGAGATTGTATCACCTAACTTTACAGCTGAGGAAATCTGGAGGTGAAATACATTGTCCTCCAGCCTCACAGATCCTTACTGCAACCCATTCCCTTAACACCAGACTCATTTCCAAATTGCATGGCCACCTCTCAAATCTAAAGGCATTGTTACACTTTGAGGATAATTTACTTGGTTCTCAAGAAACATTTCCTCCCTACTTTGGCAGGTTTTGCTTGTCACATTATACTCTACCAGGCGTCTAAATCACAACTGTATAAAACCTGCCTTATCTTAATAATCTTTGAGGTGTTTTGCAGAACATGGCATTGGTGTTTCTCATACTTGCATCTCTCACCAGCCCAAGCCTGCAAGCTATTGTCAGAAAGCACTCATAGGTCACAAGAATATTTAAGAGATGTTCCACTGGTGTTCTGCTAAGAAGCAGGCTGAAGAAAGAGCTCAAATGTCATTAGGCACCAGCAAAAAACACCTATAAATTTATCCTTGAGACAAAAATGCTTAGAAAACCAGACCTTGTCAGGCTTAGTGAGTATAGAATTCTTAGTTTATCTATGGTACAGATTCCTAAAGATCCTGCCTGAAGTTATGTCTTCTGAGTGCAGAGTGCTGCATGTGCACAGTTAAGACAGAATGCATTTTGATGAAGATAAAGGAGAAGGGATGTATTCCCACTCCATGGCTCAGACAGTGGTCTATGCAAAGAAATAACATGCACAGGGTCACTCAGGAAATCCTTCTACAGAACAGAACACCTCACGTACCCAGACTTATAGCCCCAATTCCCAGGTTGCATTTTGTAAAGACTGTAGTGCTAGAGATGCTCATGTCTGAACTATGATTTTACAATGGAGATTGCTGTTCCACAGAGTCTTTTGCATGTAGTGCTGGCAATAGGGACTATTGCCAGTGACGGGGGAATAAACCCAACTGTTCACCACCTCCACACTAATTGAGTGTGCTATGTTGGATCTGCCTAGATATTTTGCATTAAATTTGGTTATAAAAGTCCACACCTTCATGGAGTAATACCTACACCTCATTTGCTCCCAATAACATTCCAAATCTTTTTCTTTTAAATGATTGTATCTTGAAAGATTCCTTTTCTCCTCCTCCCAGATTTCCAAAACACATTGTAAAAAGAGAGTAAAGAGGAAGGAAAAGAGCTGGCATACCACTGTGACCTGGCTTTATTTCAGGAATAGCAGAATACATTTCCTGCCTTGGTGTCTACAAAAAAAAAATTGCATCAGAGCTTTTCTCTGAAGCTTATTTTGCTATCTTCCCAGCAAGGCTTTTCAGGAAGAGAGAGCAAAATAATTTGGAAGAGTTTAATAAACACTAATAAGTGAGGCTGCAAGTGGCTCCCCAATAAGATTAATTCCTCTCAGGCATTCTTTGGTGTCATGAATGTTTAGAAGTTGGGAGAAGAGATCAAACTGGTTCAAGGTGAACAGAAGTTTAATCTGCTAGCTTACCAATAGATGCCATGCAGTGAGTTAAATTTCTCCTTTTTATGCAGGCCTCCATGACAGCAGTAATTGCTTTCAATGTCTCATGACTGTGCTGGTGAATGGTGCTTTTCTCTTCAGGACTTTCTGTGCATGTTTGCTTTAGTGTATGTGGCTAGGATGACAACAGGACATAAAGATTATCCAATTACAGGCTGGTTGGTGGCTTGGCCCTGGTGCCACATTAGGAGTGATTATGGAGCTTGGGTAATAGAGCAATATGGAAAAAGTGGGTCTGAGTGATGAGTAAAGGGCATGCTTGGGTCATCTGGTATGTCTCCTGCCTGGGTTTGCCAGGTTTTAGGACACTTCATGTCCCTGAATCCATTTTGTAGGAGAAAGCACTGCCATGACAGAAAATGAATATACAGCAGTGTATATTAACATTGCCTGGTCTCAGTTTACAGGGCAGAGAAGCAATGAAAAGAGCATGTGCCTCTTGGAGTGCTCCTGCTTATCTTTTTGTGGGACAGACTAGCAGCAGACCCCTGGCATGGGTCAGGTAGTGAACAGGAAATTGTTGGAAGCTGCAGATCCCTGTAGGGTGTCTTTTTTTTTTTTTTTTTTGTAGAAAATGGGTTGCTATACTGAGAACCGGCTTCAGCCTCTTGATAGGCTTATGGTCTGAGTTGAATAAGAGTTGTTCCAATAAGCCCAGCCTGAAGGTGATGGGCACCTGAACAAAAGCAGACACGTCTTCCTCTGGCAGGGCTAGAAAGACTCTTCCTATACACTGGAAGTAGGAGAACGTGAGTTTGATCTGCTAGCAATGAGTCAATCACAAGTCAGAAAGGTGCTCACTGACTCCTTGAGACATTCACTTCTTCTGATTGGCATTCACTGATTCTTTCCTGGCTGTAAGTAAAACCATCTGTCCTTCTTCATCTGGGCTAAGCCTTCTCCGGTATCCTCTGTTGTCTGAGGAGCACAGTGGTAAGTTGACAACATTTGCAACTTCTGAATGAATTAATTGGAAGTTTTTAGCCAATAATGATTTCCTTCACCAACAGTGAGTATGTCTCCAATATGTCTCAAAAGGCCTTTAAAGTAGAGTTCAATAAAACCTTTGGCGGGTTTCTGACAGTAATGCTACTTTCCCTGTATTGTTAAAGTATAATGCATTATCCTTGCAGTACAAAGACATATGGGCCTCAGCTCCCAAAGCTGCTCAGAATTCCTCATCTTATTTTTGCCAAGATCTTTAGGAGAAGAAAATAATTTTACTTTAATTGTAATGCTGCTGTTCAAGGAATTAGTGCTCTTTCGTGCTGGAGATGAGCAGTTACTAGGTTTTCTGTAAGGGAGAAGGCAACCTAAAACACATAAGAAAAACATGAATGCAGAAAATCAACACCATCTTCCATTTGTTTTTAGCAGAATAGGAAATCTGGAGCATCCAATCTTCTCTGAAAGCATCACATTATTGCCATTCCTGTTCCATGGACCAGACTCTATAATAGTAAATGGGACCAATGAAATAGTTTTTCCAACAGCAAGGGCCTCTTCTGTCACGGAAAAAAATGCAAAGTACAGGTCACAGATGTAAGCTTTACTAATTTTTGAGCACTGCACTGGTGCTTTACACTTTTTAAAATAGTAAAAATGTATTTTTCTTTGTCTGCTAATTTTACAAGGTGGCTTTAGGATAACTGAGCATTGAGCTTTGGGGAAAGTGCATGTGAAATTATATGTCTGCAGTCAGGCTAGTTCCTGTAATTCTAACAGGTTATTGTAGCCAAATCTCCCTATCCCAGGGTCCCAAAACAATAAGAACAATAGCTAGAATATTGTATAGACCTTCTCTTGTATTAATGGTGAAGCAGGTAAACTGCAGGTAGAAGATTAATGTAATTTTTCTGCTTCTATGCAAAAAGAATTTGCCCACATTCTCCTCAGTATGAGATCAGGTTACTTTAAAACAAAAAAACATTGGCAAACACATTGCTAGAGGAAAGCTGTCAAACAGACTGATGAACTGAAGATTGTTCTACAAAAAACACTGTGTGGACTCTTCCTTTCTGTCAGACTCGTTTAACCAAAACTAACCTGAAGCAAATACAACTTGTGTGCCACAGCTGGTTTATTGTGTAGCAACTGGTCTGCTTTTGCAGCACTTAATGATTTGAGAAAAGGCTTTCTTGTAAGTGAAGCACGCCTTTCCCCTTAACACACAGATTTAATTTCCCCTTCCAATCCTTGGCCAGTGAACCAGCATTCCAGAATGATGCATTTTAATTAACTTCAGCAATTGAATCCCTTGGCTTGGAGGCATGTGTGATGCCGAACAGAACATGTTCAATTTTAGGCTAATATTTTCCTTTTCATTCAGAGGATGAAAGCTAACAAAGCTGGTGAATATATGTACACCCCAAACAGAAATGGCTACTTTTGAAAGTAGGCCAGATGCCTGCATATAAATATATGGGTTGATGCTATTTTGAGAGATGGGTGCCTTCAGCATCAAATGCCTTCAGTATTGAACCCAAATGCAAATCTTCATTGGGTTCAGGAATGCTCAGATGTGCATTTTTACTTGAGGCCTGTTTTGAAGGGGACAAGTGCCATCAAGATGCAGGTTCCAGTATCGGCCTTGGCTCCAGTTGCCCTCAACATCTTTGCTGTGCTCAGTACAGGCAGAAGCTAGGTTGGACTCCACCTTGGTAGTCCTGCAGAGGACTGCACTTTAAGGGTTTCTGCCTTGGCACAGAGCACACTCACTGGGCCTAACTTCACAGGGAGCAGAGATCATTTCATCAAGCTTTCTCACTTGCAAGCTGAAGCAGGCAATGACTTTGTCTCCAGAGGCAAAAAGCAAATGGAAATAGCCAACAAAATCACTCTGAGCATGGATCTAAGTCTTCTGTTACTTGCATAGTTAAGAGGAACAGATTCAAACCCTAGTGAAGTCAATGGAAAAACTTCCATTGACATTAATAAGCCCTGGACACAGCTGACTTTTCAATGAAATCCCATGTGCAAAAGAGTGGAAGTAAGAAAAGAGATCAAGTGTGTGCTGAAAACAGGAGGATACAGAAAGAGGCAGATGAAAAACGGGGCAGATTTCCGGGGAGTCTACTGATTAAGAAATGTTGACATAACTTGAAGCCATTTGTTGCTGGATTTGTCTAGAAAAAATAAACAGAATTAGCATGAAAATTTTAATGTTACTTTACTCTTTCCCTCCATTAAAACTTCCCCTGTTGGTGCCACTCTTCTGGTGTCAGGATGGTTATACTGCTTTTTACATCTGTTCAGAACCTGGTCCATTCTCTTCAGAAACAATTGCAAAGTTTATGGGCTGCTTTTGCTCACAGCAATTGAAGTGTAAGGAATAAGCATTGTGAGTTAGCGCTCAGCTGCCAAGACTGGTTATATATGCTGAAACACCAAAATCATTATTGTGCTATTCCAAGGAGGTAGTTAAGCACATGTTTAGGTTCCATTAACTTCAAAGCTAAACACATAAGAGTTGTCCTTTTTGTGAATCAGAGCCTAACTCTGCAGAGCTGTTCTGACCAAGTGAAAGAACCACCTGCTTCTGTCCTCCTTCCCTACCTGTTCCCAAAGGTTTAACTTCCTGCGAAGGTCCATATTCTGCCATGCAGCAGAATCATGACCTCTTGTGAGGAAGCTGAACAAAATCTTGTCCTAAACATTGATGAAATCAGGTTGTTGGTGTTACTTACCTCGCTGTCTTCTGCAGGAGGTGGAGGGGGCTCTTTGATGATCTAGAAAGATGGAAGAGAAACAGAATGGTAAATCCATACTTTGTTGTTCAGCACGATACAAAAGTCAAAACAAACAAACAAACAAACAAACAAAAGATGCTGCCGTGAACATTTCTAAACTTAGTTCCTATGTTGCATTACTAAAGGGAGGCTGTGTGTGCTACCAGTGTCACAGTCACTGCAAGTGAGAAGGGAAGCAGGAGACATCCCAAAGCCCTCCCATACGGGCAGTTCCCAGTTACATCTCTAGACTCATGTTGCTCATTATGTGATCCCTGCTCCATGTGAGGTGACAGAAAATTTAAAGTAACATATCCTTGATATTCCAGCTTCATAATCCCAGTAGGGGTCATAGTGCTGGCTCTAGGAACGATCACAGTTTTACCTGAACAACTGTGGATGCAGAACCAGCATCTTTTACTGGCCACTGCACACACATACAGGTCCTCAAATAATTTACCTTCTGAACAGACAAAGATTGGAATGAGAAACCATGGTGAAGTGAAACACCCTGGAGACATTGCAGAAGAGTAATAAACCTCCAGCTTCTGTCTCCTAGACAAATACTTTATTCCAGAATTCTGTGCCACCCCAAGATCTCACAGAAAATCCTTTTCACATTGTTAGTATTATATTTTCCACTCTCATATGCTTCTCTTTAAAATATGCATATATATATATATATTTATACACAGACACAGACACACACACACACTTCAGGCTCTCCCAAGATTTCTAGCTAATAAAGCAATAAGGGTGAGGTTTTAAACTGGTCCAGGATATTCTCCATAGAAACAGCTGAAGTTTATGTGGGCGTGAGGTTATTATTTCATGCAAAAAGTTTGCATCTAGGGCTCAGCAGGCAGTTGGCTATTATCACAACCCTCCACTCCAAGGGCAACAGAGAGCCTTCCAAAGGGAAAGCAGTTGCAAGCAGGCCTGTCAAATATCTCTCCCTTAAATGAGACGCACCCCAATGCACTGCCATTGCAATCAACAGATTGAATCCAGCCAATCTTGTCGATTCAGGTGTGCAGATGAAATTTTCTCCAGTATTTTTAAATCCCTCTGGATGAAACAGCTTTCTTTACACACCAGACAATCAGTCAAATTCTGGGGTGCTGAGCACCTGTGGAGATTGTGCTGAGTGTCCTGAGCTCCTCTCAGGACTGGATAGTAGGTGTAGGTGCTGCCTAAGAAGGGGGTGCAGATGTACAGGCTCAAAAATTACCCTTTGAAAATAAATTACAGTCCCAAACAATAACACATTGGCTGTTTAAACACAGAAAGGGAAAATGATAATCATATTAAAGGCCCTGAAGATATAAACCTTTACAAAAATTCTTCTCACTCATGTTTTTCCTTTTCTGATGAGCTCACTGTTTTTATTTTCTTCTGCAAATGCAGTATGTCCATTAATGACAAGCATCTGCCTTTGGCTAGGGAGGAGATTGGGGCTGAATCAGTCCTTTTTACATATCTCAGTCCACATATCCCGTTCCCAGGCAGCTGGGCATTTTTGGTGGCCTACAGTGCTCTCAGGGAAGCTCTGCTGAAGACACTGTGTGCTTGAGTATCAACACTGAATCTTTGTTTATGTGCACAGAAGCACAAAGCACATGTGGAAGCATGGAATGACATTTGAGGAGTGGGTTAGGTACACCCACTGTCCTGCTCATAATGATTGCTCACTCTGGTGCAGCAGAACCATGGGTCAGGCTGTGACTGTAAAGCCACTGAGCACATTAGGGAGAAAGATGATGTCCCAGAGGAGCTCAGGCTGACTGGCAGAGCTCTTGAGTGTCTGATAGAGCACCCTTCTCTCTGCCTACCGTGAAATTTCTAGCTTGTGCTTTTAGCTCTGAGGGATCCCAGCTATTTCCCTGATGGAAGGCAAATGAGGAAAAGCAGATGAAAAATGATCTGCATCAAACAGTACTGCTTTGCAGAAAAGAAATCATGGGTACCAGCATGGTTTATTCAAAGTGTTCCTTGTTTGAAGAAGATGGATACAACATGGTTTCTTGTACATCTCACAACACAATTACTGACACTGCACATACAAAGCACCAAAATACACAGAAGGCTTTTCTAGACACATTTTCAGATACATTTGGGTTACTGCTTGCTGTGAAGAATGACACTCTTTACTAGACCTCCCTTTGAACCAAAACCCTTAATCCAACTGCATTGGATGCTGAGAAATTTCAGATATCTGATCCAAAATATATCTACTACAACTTGCTTTATGACCTTCTCTAATGTTATTCTGATGGAACATCATGGGTTTCAATGGAGTTTCTCTGATTTGCATTAGCATGAAACATCAGTATAATCCATCCAACATATTTGGTCCAGCTAAGCATTCAAACACAACTTCTCAGACAATATCACTGGAAAATCTGGAGGTTACAGACTTGCAAATGAAGAGATAGCTGTGTTTTTCATATATCTGCATTCTTTCTCACAACATCCACAGTCAAACAAATTAACTCTGATTACAGAACACATACATTTTTTTCTGCTACAGACCAAGAGAAAAAAAAGAGTGATTCTTTGCATTACTAAGTGCTGGAAACTTTTAAGAGCAACTGAACACTCTGTAAATTGGTCACATAGATTGGTTAGTTTGGACAAATCCAGAGATGGGGAGAATTTAGTCTCTGCCTTTAGCCAGAGAAGCCTTTGAGCTTATATGAACTTTAGAATTTTGTCTTTCATAAAACATATTTTCTGTCTTACTACCCAGATCTGGAAATGCTTTTGGTGTATAAACAGCACAACTCTTTTATTTCTCCCTTTTGGATTTTTACTGTTACAGCTGTATGTGCACAAGCCCCTCATTCTGGGGAAATAGAGGCAGTGAAGCAAACAGGAGCTTTGTAACACCTCACACACATGAGCAAATCAAATGTCAAATGGGAATAACAGATCCCAGAGCCAAAAGGCATTGCCTTTTGGCACTTACACCTTCTCATTTTGTACAATAGAACTGATTACTCAAGTACAAGGAAGAAAATGCTGTTACAGGGAACCCAAAGAGGGTACAGCCTATACTGGCTTACAAGCTTTGAGTCTACCACGTTTTGTTTTGGGCTGCACCTCTTGCCTTCTCTCTGCCTCACCAGATGACACACATGGACCTGCTGAATGCAATCAGCTGGGAACATGATTGGCCAAGCAAAACGTTCCAGCTAGTTTAGCTTGGCAAAGCCGAAGTGTTTGTTCATGTGTGCTGCAATTGTTTTGATAACCCCAAGCCATTTCTGAGATTGCTGCTGTGACTGTATCTCCTGTCCCTGTGTTTGAAAGAAGGAAAATATAGTTCAGCAACCATATTTGCTTGCTAGGTGAGGAATATCTAAGGGTTTCTACGTCATTGCCATGTTATAAGAACCTTACAATATGGTCTTATGTTTGTAAGTAGTCAATGTCTGTGGGACAGACAGGTGGCCATTACCTTTTCTTAGCAGAGGAAGCAACTTCAAGAATAGCTGTCAGAACTTCTACATACTTAACTGTGAAAATTCAGGACATTAGAGTGATTCTTTGCCTTTCTATAACAGCAACATGCATGTGACTGACACGGGTCTCTATTAGCTGACACACCATATGCACCTCGACATCACAAATGCATAGAGAAGCATCTGCTCCTGATGAATAACCCAGTGTAAAAGCAGAAAAATTAGCCAACCTCCTGGAAGTTTAAAGCATTAGAGAGGATGGGTTTGCTGCTGTCCTGAAATTTCTATAGCCATTCAGGCATTAGCAAAGACGCACATGTTGAATCCAAATTTTGCATATTCCAGGAATGTGTCCAGGATGTTTTCCATCTTCGGAGAGTAGAACACTCCACCAGGTTGCAGTGTCCAGCAAACACAAACTCGGTAACTCTCCCTAGAGTATTATCTGATAAATAGGGGCAATGTGTTCCTTTTCAGTGAAGTGTATCTGCTTTAAATGAAACAGTACATCATTTAAAATGAGAGCTACATGAGAAAATAATGCAAAATAAGAAATAAAGGGTTTTGCCTTTAATTAGGACTAAAATTTGGAAGGGAGAATGCAGTTAACTGAGCAGGTTTTGTTCTTATTTGCATTCATTCTTCTTGAAAATAGGTATTAATTCTTCTTGGAATATGCATCTTAGCTATCATAAAAAATGGCAGGGGTGTGCGTGTTGTTTTGTTTTGTTTTAAATAGCATTAACTATGACCTATCTGACCCATCCTTTTTTTTTTCTTTTCTTTTTTTTCTTTTTCCCCCATTTACATATAGTTTTGACCTCCTTTAGATCCTATGACAGTTTCACTGCTTAGTTATAAATTGGATAAAGGAACATTTCCTTTTCATTTGTTTCACATCTGCCGTGTATTCTAAGTAACCATCCTTGGAGATGTTGTCTACAGTTCAAGATTTCTAATATAAGCAAGAAGCCTGTCTGTATTTCCTCATCTGCAATACAATGCATTCTTCTTCCATGGTATAGATGAAGTCAATTGGAAATCTAGCATACTTTTAAGTTATTCTCTCATCAACCTGGAAGCAGATCCACAAATCTCAATTTTACCTCATTAAAACTAGGAGAGACAAGACTGTTTCACACCTAAGACTTCAACTGACATGCACAAACTACATTCAAAACAGATATTAACACATGTCAAAATCATCCATGCACTTACGGGAGACATGACATCGTGGACGGGGAAAAAAACACAACACAACACAACCTTTACTTAAATGACTCTGATACAGTTTTCAGCTGAATGGGGTTGACGTGCAATTCCCCAGGGAATGCATGAGAAAATGTAGCATCTGCAAAGATCATTCCTTTTCCTAGGCCATTTCACTTGCACAGTAAAACAAGGCCAGAATCAGTAGGTTTTGCTCCAAGTGTCTGACCCACTTTCTTTGGAAGACAAGCTAAATAAATTTCATTTTCTGAAATACGGGAAAGAAAAACATCATAGCTACTTTCAGCTATATGCAGAAGCCCTTGTTCTCATTCATTGATTGCTAGGGAATTTTTTGCTTGAGTAGGATGTGGTCCTAAAGACCTATTTTTTCCTTAGCTGGGTTTGGCCAATTTTATTTGGAAGAAGTGCAAGGAGTCCAGGGAAAAAACAAAGGAAGAAACAAGTTTTTACTGTGTCAGGTGCTTTCCATTCAGGACTGGGGCAAAGAACAACAGTGTATCCTTTACATTGAGTATCTGTTGTGGTCTGGAATAAAAGGTGCTGAAGCCAGTCAAGATTAATATAATTGGCTTTCGGTTCTGGCCTTAAAGAAATACATTAGCGAGGAAATGGTTTGGGAATCTGAAGTCTATGCATATCATCTAAAGTTTGGGAATCTGAAGTCTATGCATATCATCTAAAGGCAAACAGCTTTCAGAAGGCAATGCGTAAAAATTTCCAAAAAGTCAACTCCTGGAAGATCATTCAGTTTGGACACCCTAGAATTGATGGACACTTCAGAGAACTTGGCTTTAACATCTTTGGTAATGACACATCATAGGAGCACAAAAAAGGAGCTTAACTCAGTGCCTGGCAAACATACTGTTCTGTTGGCCCCCTCTACATAAGTTGCCTGACCCACCTGTGGAGCTGATGGTATTAGCCCAGGCAAAATTACCCTGCTATGCTATTTTCAGGATACATGCTAGCATGTTTAAAGACAGCCAGTTACAGAGCATTATATCCACGTCTAACCCATCTTGATCTGACTGACAGGCAGCCAAGTGGGCAGTGAACTTTCGTGGGTCTCTGGACATTTATTGAGAACACCGTCTTTATCCTCCTGCTGTGCTTTTGTGCACACCAATTGCGAAGTCAGATTCTGTTATTTCTGCTACGATAACAGTGCTACTGCCAATTGTTTTATATTGACTGTGCCATAAATGAAGACACTCATTTTTGGCAACAAGCATGGACTCAGTGCTTGGATGCTGCACACCATGTTAAGCTCCAACAACTCTGGTGAAACTCTACCATGTAATGCTAGGCAAGTGCTTGGCTTGAGTGCTTGACTCAATAGCTCAGGTCTGAACTGAAGTTAGGGACTGTGGGGTCTACAAGCAATTCTTCCCTGCATATTTGTGTCTTTCTTTCTCACTTGGTTTGTCTCACTGATGTTTCAGTTCATGATCCTGCATTCCCTTCTCCCAAAATCATCTTAACTACAGAAAAACAGTGCTTTGTGCGCACATGGGAGTGTGTGGGAATCAGAATACATGGACCCTTACAATCTCCACCAAGCCAGTGTTCACCATGGAATTTTAGGGTTACTGTAGCATCTATGCATTCCCCCACCCTCCCTTTACTCCAGTTTAGCCATAATTTTCATGTGTTTTTAATATATATTTTCTGTATTTTCTCCATCCAGCTTTCTGTTTCCAAAACTTTTGGTCAGCTGCACTACAGACTGAGAGCCAAACAAATTGCTGAGTTCTTCCATGCTTCCTTCCAGAAAGCAGCTTTTAAGCTAAGGCTGGCGTTAGATGCTTAAATACCAACACCTCGTTTATATGCCAGCCACACCCCTACATTTAAAGAAGCTGCAGTACAAAAATGAGTACGATGGTGCATATATTCTGAGTGGGCTCTTGCTACAGATCAGCTTCTCATGTTTCCCCTGAGGCCACACTGTAAGGATGCATAAGGGAGGCAAAGGCTCATGTTTACTTCATAAAACTGTAAGGAGATGTGATGTACGAGCATGTGGGGAAATGCTTTGAATCAGAGCCTCAGCTGCACCAGGGACATATTTCCACTCCCATCCTCTACATTTAGTTCCCTGGACTGCCCCAGGCTTAGGACAGGCTGACTGCAGCCCCAATTCAGCAGTGCTAGGGAGTCCTTTGTCCTGCAGATCCTGCTCAGGTGCAAAGCACTGCCAATACCACTCACCCATCCTGCTGATTCCAGCATCCATGGGAGGTGCCTGAGCTGTGTGGTGCTGCATATTGGCAGAGGGAAGCTGTCCCAGCATGGACAGGCCTTCCAACTATTGTATTAATTATGTCTTCACTACACATCCAAAACATTTAACCAACTCAATTTCCAAACTGATCTAATAATGTGGCTGCAAAAGCCTCCTTAAGACTATTTTGGAGGCTTGCTATCTATTTGTCTTACAAATGTTAATAGCTATTTGGTTTACATCTATATTAAAACTAAGCCTTGTGTTGGCCTCCTATCTGGAACTGAATTTCATCCACGGGCACCAAAGTAGACGATTGCACATACATTTCTGCTATGAGTACTCTGAATTCTCCAGAGTGTTAAGAAAAAGGGAGGAAGGGGAAGACAACAGCTACTGAAAATCAAATGCCCCAAAACATCAACAAGACCAGGATCTGTCATCTGCTGTTTTGCAGATGCACTCTTCTCAGGAAAAGTGCCATCAGTATCTTTGCATTTGCCATCTTCTGTTGTGTACAGTGCTGGAGATTTAAGCTTAGCAGAAGATATTTCTTTTTTTCCTGTAGTTGAATAAATTTCCTTAAAACCTCTTCAAAGGTTAGCACCTGGCCTTCATGCTTTCACATCTCTCCATTGATGTCAAGAAATTTTGCCTATTCTGGGTATCAGGCACAGCAAAGGTCTAAGTATTGTTCTGACCCACTAAGCAACAATTGCATATACTGTAAACTGAGTGGTAAGTTCCAGACTTCATCCCAGAATACTTCTGAGACCAATAAACTCGGATACATTTGGAAACAGCATTTCTTTATGGGTGCATGCCAAGAATCTACTGGGTTCCAGATAAATCTCCAGAGTAAGTATGTTGATTCAGTTCATTTACTCCAGGGATGAAGCTGGCGTGGTAATTTTCCTGAAGAACTGCTGGACAATAATGATTCCTATTTAATTAAAAAGCATGCCAAGAGAAATTTCAGGGTTTAGAAATGTGCTTGTCACTAAAATTTATTCTTTTTAAGGAAAAAGGTTTTTGTGTCCTGTGCCGTCCCATCCCCCCCTTCCTAATTATCTTCGAGATATCCCTGGGCTTGAATCCACAGTGGTATCTCTGGGTCTGTGGTTTGATTATTAGAGGGTATTGCTTGCCTGTCTCTTGTCTGTTGTGCAAGCCAGTTCTTCTGGCCTTAATTCACTCCATGCTTCTGACAATGCTGCATTCCTTGATGTGCCATTACCAAACTAGTAAATAAACAGTGTTGCTCTGCTCTCTTTCTCCCCACCCTAAACCAAGTTGGCTGGGCAATCCTCTGTGGATTTGTCTTTAATATTACAAATTCTATGAGTAAGCAATTCACAGTGAGGTATCCTAGCTGCTGGTCTACTGCCAAGCACACTGGACTGCCATCCTGAAGAGACAAAAAGATCACTTACAGGCTCTTGAATTAAACTGTTTCCAGCAAGCAAAGGGATGTGTTTGACTTACATTTGGAAAGTATCACTGAGACAGTCCCCACTTGGAGACCTTGCTAAGAGGGAATGTGGGAGGTAAAAGAGGAAAAAGGGTGAGGAAACACTTTTATCTACAACTTTTTTAAGTACTGAATTTAAATCTGGAAAATATCTGGAAAAGCTTATGAAGTTTCACACGAATAAAAGACTCCCTCACCTCTGTTGCACTTGCCTTGCCTATCTGGACTGTATTTCTTACACTTAAATGTTAAATGACTGTTATCTTCATACTGTTCCCTTGTAGCAGTCCTGCATTACCCTCTTAATGCTTAGTTCTGTACTCCCTCTACTCCACATCACTCTGCTTTTATTCATGCCTTCTTGCTATCAGCTTCATTGCTCTCCTGTGAAAAAACCTTTAAATGGTAGCACCACTTACAGCCTCTCATCTCTATCACCTTATTTCTCCACCAAATCCCAGTGCAAACATCTGCGCAGGGTGCATCTCCATTGACTTCCACACAGATGTACCAATGAAGAAGTTGTCCTGACTTCTCTGGGAACATGCCATCTAGTTTAGACAAATAACTCTCAGCAACCTACTGCACTGCTAATCCTTTGTCCATTTTTAGAACGGATATTTTAGTGTTCTGAAAAGTTTAAATAAATATTCTTTTTCTCATCTGGTTTGCAAATCAGGACGGAGGTGATAACTACTGTGAAAAGAAGCATTTACCCCTTGCTCATCCATCCAGAAAGAGAAAAAAACTAAGATTTTTCCTGCAAGATTTCCATCCCTGTTCTGGACAGAGAAATATATCTCACACAAAGATTCCTCCAATCCTGCAGTGTCTGTGGCTCCACAGCTCACAATACCAGATTGTGGATTCAGTATAACATGGTGTAAATTTACAAAACCGGATAAGTGATTCAAAATCAGGAATAATGGTAGTGACCCGGAAGCTTGAGCCAGTCTGGATAGTTTTAAAAGACGCTACTGAAATATTATATGCAGCCTGACACCAAAACCAGTCTCCAATTCTGCTGACTTTTGTACATCCCTAATTCTTGTTCCATATTTGCTTCATAAACAAGACCCAAAGCAAGCACAGAGATTCACTGAATTTTATGTTCCACAATAGTCATTCTTTGCCTTGATCTCCATTGGAAAAGGCAGCCCAAAGGCATGACCAACAGAGATGTATAGATGTATAGAGGAATGACAGGTCCTTGCAGTCAAACAGTAGGATCATGTGTGAGAAAAAAGCTTATCTCAAGTCCCTGATTTCCCCTTGCTTCCCTCGACCTCTTCCTTCTCTTCTGTTTTCTCCTCATGCCCACAATTTCTGCCTTGCAGTTTACTTTAAGCAAAACTAAAGAAAAATGAGGGAAAACACTGCATGAAAGTAACAGCAACACAAACACTTGATAAAGTGTGGCAGTGATCACAAGGAGAGGAAAGGCTCTTCCACCTCCAGAGTCTAGGACTCATTGTAGACTGTCAGCAAACTGGCTTCCCCATCCTAGACATTGCTCTCTTGCAGCTATTCATACAAAAATGACATAGAATCATTAAGATTGGAAAAGACCTGCACGATCATCTGGTCTAACCATCCCCCTATCACCAATGTTACACACTAAACCATGTCCCTGAGGCATTGGAACATGTTGTCCAGGGAAGTGGTGGCATTACCGTCCCTGGGGGTATTCAAGAAAAGGTTGGACCTGGTGCTTAGGGATATGGTTTAGTGAGTGACATTGGTATTAGGGTGATGGTTGGACCAGATGACCTTGAAGGTCTTTTCCAACCTTAATAATTCCAGGAGCAGCAAGTTCAACCTTTCCTTGAACACCCCCATGGACAGTGACTCCATCACCCCCCTGGGCAACACATTCCAGTGCCTGACTGCTCTCTCTGAGAAGAAATGTCTTTTCATTTTTGAACTAAACCTCTCCTGGTACAACTTGAGGCCATTCCCTCTTGTCCTATTGTTAGTTATCTGCGAGAAGAGGCTGACCCCCAGATCCCCACAACTTCCTTTCAGGTAGTTGCAGAGAGCAATAAGGTCTGCCCTGAGCCTCCTCTTCTCCAGACTAAACAACCCCAGTTCCCTCAGCCTCTCCTCGTAAAACTTGTGTTCCAGGCCCTTCAGCAACTTCGTAGACCTTCTCTGGACATTCTCCAGGGCCTCGATGTCCTTCTTGTAGTGAGTTCTATCAGTATGGTGCTATCAGCAATGCTGAAGGCAGAGCAGGGTAAAGAGGACTTACCACTGTGCAGCAAAGAGGCCAGAACCACCACAGAAGAACCAGCGCCAGCAGGAGGAAGAGGATCAACAAAGCAATAGCCAGGATGGTCCCATCTGACTGGAAGAGAATCAGAGAATGTGTGAGCACCACTAGCACAAAACTCCACTCTCCGCAGCAACCTGGCCTATGCATCCTGTTGCAGGCATGTACACATCCCAAGTGCCATTGCCTTCTTTTTTTCAGAAAAAAACCACACACATAGTTTTCCTTCCTCATACACTAAATGTATCACCTTCTCCATCCTCACTTACTGGGGAAGAGACATCTAGTTCACTTCCTGGATTTGTAGCTTTTGCCTTGGTGCCAACATCACAACTATGGAAAACACAATTCACTTTAGATCAAAATTTATTTCCATATACCTCAGAGCATTGTGAAAATGAAAAAAAAAATAAAATTAAAGCGTCAGAGCTCACAACACAATGTTTTCTTGCAATTTCAAGCATTCTCTTTTCTTTATGACTATTTTCCCTTCTTGCACAAACTTGAAAGTAATGTCAGAATTCAAATTTACTCCAAATAGAAAACCATTTGGAAAGCTGCAGTTCACATTTATAGTGAGAAAATAAAAACAAAACAAAACAAAGCAAAAAAGCTCAACTTGAGTTGACATTGGCCAGTGTGGTGTCAGACAACAACAAAAAAGGCTTTTTAAAGTATGTCAACTGCAAGAGGAGGTCAAAGGAAAACATTGGATTGGTAATGAAGATGGTGACCTAACAAGTAAGGATGAGGAACAGGCAGAGGTGTTTTTTGCCTCAGTTTTTATATATTAATGACAGAGCTTGGGCTGCCCAGTCCTCTGAGTTGGAGGACCATGACTGGAGGAGCAGTGATTTTCCATTTGCATCAACTAAACTTGTAAGGAACCAGCTGTATCAGCTGAACATTTATAAGTTCAGGTGGTCTGATGGGATTCACAGAATTTCACAGAATTTCTAGGTTGGAAGAGACCTCAAGATCATCGAGTCCAACCTCTGACCTAACGCTAACAGTCCCCACTAAACCATATCCCTAAGCTCTACATCTAAACGTCTTTTGAAGACTTCCAGGGATGGTGACTCCACCACTTCCCTGGGCAGCCTGTTCCAATGCCTAACAACCCTTTCGGTAAAGAAGTTCTTCCTAACATCTAACCTAAAACTCCCCTGGCGCAACTTTAGCCCATTCCCCCTCGTCCTGTCACCAGGCACGTGGGAGAACAGACCAACCCCCACCTCGCTACAGCCTCCTTTAAGGTATCTGTAGAGAGCGATAACGTCGCCCCTGAGCCTCCTCTTCTCCAGGCTGAACAAGCCCAGCTCCCTCAGCCGCTCCTCGTAGGACTTGTTCTCCAGGCCCCTCACCAGCTTCGTCGCCCTTCTCTGCACCCGCTCAAGCACCTCCATGTCCTTCTTGTAGCGAGGGGCCCAAAACTGAACACAGTACTCGAGGTGCGGCCTCACCAGAGCTGAGTACAGGGGGACGATCACCTCCCTAGCCCTGCTGGTCACACTGTTTCTGATACAAGCCAGGATGCCGTTGACCTTCTTGGCCACCTGAGCACACTGCTGGCTCATATTCAGCCGACTATCCACCATCACTCCCAGGTCCTTCTCTGCCTGGCAGCTCTCCAACCATTCCTCTCCCAGCCTGTAGCTCTGCTTGGGGTTATTGCGCCCCAGGTGCAGGACCCGGCACTTGGCCTTGTTGAACTTCATGCAGTTGACCTCAGCCCATCGGTGCAGCCTATCCAGATCCTCCTGCAGAGCTTTCCTACCCTCAAGCAGATCGACACACGCGCATAGCTTGGTGTCATCTGCAAATGGTGTCATCTTGGTGTCATCTTGGTGTCATCTCACCCCATTGTACTAAAGGAGTTAGAAGATGTTATAGCTGGACCTCTCAGCAATTTAACGAAGGTCGTGGCAATCTGGGGAGGTCCCTGCTGACTGGAAGCTGGCCAACATTATACCCACCTACAAAAAGAGCATGAGAGAAGACCCAGGGAACTACAAACCTGTTAATCTAACCTCACTCCCACGAAAAGCTATGGAGAAGATTTTCCTGGGTATATTGAAAGGCATTTAAAGAACAAAGCTTTTATCAGACACAGTCAACATTGGTTCTCCAAGGGAAAGTCCTGCTTTAGTAATTGATCTCCTCCTATGATAAGATCACCTGCTTGGTGGATGACAGAAGGTGCTGGATGTATCTTTCTGGATTTTAGTAAGGCCTTCAGTACCATTCCTCATGGCAACCTTCTGGTGAAATTGTCCACATGTGAGCTGAACAGGTCCATACTAAACTGGGTAGTGAAGGGCAGAGCCCAAAGGGCTGTAGTGAATGGGGCTACATCTGGCTGGTGGATGGTCAGCAGCGGTGTTCTGATTTCGAGCAGATTTGGACACATACACTGTCACAACAATATTCAGGGTTTTTCCACAGCAGAAGCCATTACCCCTGGAAGATCCTTTCTTTTCTAAGGGATACTTCCCCCATTTGTATTCTCTGATATCAATTAACAATCAAAAATGCTGCACAGGACACCTCAATAAAGCAATCAAAACCAAAAGTTCATTATTTCCTGTTGCTTAGATTTAACCCAAAACAGATGTTCTTGGTTTTCTGAGGCATGCCAGCTTTCCTATACCACGTCTCCCCAATATCATCCTATTCTGAGATAAGCAAACAGGCAGTCCTGACTTAATCCTGTTTGAGATGTTCTTGATGTAAGAGACAGACATTAAAAAAACTCCACCCAAATGTCAAGATCACCAAGCCATACTGAGTACACATTCAAGAGCAGACTGACCTGTAGGATAGGAAAATTGGGTGCCTGCTTAAGTCACTGTAATTCAATGGCCAGATGATCTCCCATCATACCAAACTGGTAAGAATAATGGAAAAACAATCAAAGAGCATTTTCCAAACCTTTTCTGGTGCAGAAGAAATTTCTGGAGAACTTGGATCAACACAACCTGATCTTTGACACTTGGTAATAAAATAGATGTAGTCCACACAAGAAAAGAATTCACTCAAGGCACCTCTGAAAATGGAAACTGGACCCTGATACAAAATAAAAGCTCATTTGAGAAAACAGAGCTGTATACTTGGTGTTGTTCCTTTAGACAGACAGCATAAAGCAACATCCATCTTCTGTGAAGTGGAACCTGCTGATATTAAGCACTTTAGAAAATATGATCTTGACTCTCTGTTGCCATGAAATCAGGAAGGCTTTTGATGTCTAATTGTTTCCTGCCCCCTGTGCCCCTATATTGAAACTAATTTTGTCATTTTAAATACCCTAAAAGCAATTTGCAAAAATACAAGGCAAGTGAAGGTAGCCTTTTAACTGGCTTTTAATGGAATTTGTTTTTTTCTTCCTTTTTTTTTTTTTTTTTTTTTTTTTTTTTTGAGACATTCTGCAAAGAACCATTTACATTGCATCTGGATCTCTGCAGGCAGCTGGTGTGGCCAACTGGTGTTCTGTGTCTCTCAGCAGTGAAACAGTCCAGAGAACTTGGAAGGGTTTGATTTGCCAAATCTTACATTTCTCACTCAGGTAATGCCTGTCACTAATGCCAGTATTGCCTGGCAAGTCTGCAGGAATGAGCCATTTTCCAATATCAAAAACAGACTCTCCCTCCAAAAATTGGGGTTGGTTTTAATTCCTTTTCTTGTTTTTGAACAAAGATCAAAATATTCCAGACAGAAATGAACTAATTTTCTGGGCTCAGCCACGGCTACTAAAGCAACTAACTGAGAACCTTAATCACGAACTATAAATCCTATCTTAATTTGCTCTAACTGCACTGCCACTGCTGTGAACTTTGAGGAAACCCCAGCAAGTCAGACTAGGACAACACATATGTACATAATAAAGCTCACTAAAATCATCAAAGTGACCTGAACTCTGCTTTTGTTTTATTTTTATATTGTCAGTTTCTGCTATAATTTAGCTATCATTATATGTGTTATCTACAGTTTCATACAGCTAGAACTTTGCTGAGATGGAAAGTGCCATTTGTCCAAGCTGAATAATAAACAAGAAGGAAACTATTCCTGCTAGCATAGTCTGCAAAAATTCCACTGACATTTTTAAGCCTTTCTCCCTGTCTTAAAACTGGTTGTTAAAAAGGGCTGGTGAAGACTTTTGAAATGTCTGTTTTAATTCTTTTTTTTTTTTTTTTTTTAATTAACATTCAGAAGAACAATACAAAAGTTCTTGGAAACACTGAACTATGGGATAATTCAATGAGTTGTGCTTGACACACTTATCAAGTAAAGGTTGTGAATTCAGGTCAAGGAAACAACTTTCATTTTAAAGACAAAGAAGAACTTTAATACTAAATTACAGAAATTCCTGTGAAATATCTACAGAGATGGAGTGTGGCTAGCCCCTAAACACAGAGTTATCTGAAATTAGTACTACATTTCCATTGAGACTTACCTTGTCTACTCACACTGGGATAAAACTGGTGCTTGTGCCCACTGTGGATCAATAGCCTAAAATTCCATTACACATGAAAAACTGAGAAAAGCTATATAGCTAAGGTACCTGTTACAGCTTCTGCCAAATGTAAGCTAAATGTAATACATTAGCAACGTGCTTCTCGACAGCTGTTGAAGACCAAGAAAAAACTTGGAGCCATTGTTCTGAAATGCCTAGCTATTGTATCTTCCTTATGAGCATTTTCCTTATGAGGAAAGGCTGAGAGACTTGGGTCTGTTCAGCCTGGAGAAAAGAAGACGGAGAGGAGATCTCATCAATGTGTATAAATACCTGAGGTGTGGGAGACAGAGGGATTTTGCCAACCTCTTTTCAGTGGTTTGTGGGGACAGGACAAGGAGTAATGGTCACAAGATGGAGCACAGGAAGTTCTGCACCAACATGCAAAATAATTTCTTCACGGTGAGGGTGATGGAGCACTGGAACAGGCTGCCCAGGGAGGTTGTGGAGTCTTCTTCTCGAGATATTTAAGACCTGTCTGGATGCCTACCTGGGCAGCCTGCTTTAAGGAACCTGCTTTGACAGGGGGGTTGGACCTGATGATCTTTCGAGGTCCCTGCCAACCCCTTTAAATCTGTGATTCTATGATTCTCTGATTCTGTATCAAGAAACAGTATACAAGAAAAAGAGCAGCCTCTTTAAATGACATTTTGATGTGCTACACATTTCACATGTGAAAACTCTGCCATGTAGACTTTGAAATAAGTAAACTGGTTGAGAAAGCAAGGCAGCTGTGCCTTGAAGCCTTCTTTACCCTGCCAAAGAGTCCAACAAGGCCAAGAAAATACTGCAAGTATTGCTGGCAGTTGAAGAACAATGGAAAACAATCTCTGGATGATATTGTAAAATATAAAGATATCAAGAAATGTGAAACAAGAAACATTAGAGGAATTTTTCTCATTCATGGATGTGTGTGCATGCACACATATATATATATTCTTTCACTCTGAAGTTATTGTTGAAATGTGGTAGGATGTGAGAATGGGGGAAATCTTTTGTCACGAGAGAGAAACCTGGCCCATGTCTTGGACTGTAGGTACTCCAATTGGGAAGAGGGGAGGGTTGGCAAGGTGTGATCCAATAAATGGCATAGGCTATTTCATTAAGTCTAGCCACAAACATTCAGATGTGTGCTGTCCTCCAAAGACAGACATTCCTAGAACACAGAAGCAATTCCTGGGAAGATCCTATTTAT